>NW_006917099.1:632134-636584 GCF_000516985.1 Pestalotiopsis fici W106-1
GTTGCGTTCACCAACATGGCCAGGCTCGATGGTTGGTGTCCTTCGGTGCCCAGGTGCTGTATCGGCGGCCGGCGACTGGCCTCAAAAACACACGCAAATTGAGCTCCGGGTCGGGATCTGCTTGGGGCACATGCATGTGCATGGTTTTGTTTGGTGAAGAAATACTCTGTACAACACGATTACATACATATGTGAAAGTAGAGTGGGGGTCAAGAATTGCCTAAAATGCCAAGACGGTACTTGATATAGTATTTGGAATACAGATTACTTTTCTGGTGCCGGCGGTCTGTGGTTCTGTACGATTCGTCATGCCATTTTTTCCCCAGCAGTTGATGCGGGCGCGCCCGCCAACCCGCAATGAGGAATCAATTTTTTGGGCGACTATCGGCCCGGGATCGAGAAAGAGGCGGACTGGTCTCGCATTGCATCGAGAACAACGATCTGCCAGTCGACTCCCCGAGCGGCGGCTTATGTAAGTACAACTCTGCGCCCTGTGAATTCTGTAATGATTCCATCCCGCACCTGCACTACGCATTCCGTACCGTGGTGTCCCTCTCGTTCTCCGTCGGATGTCACCGGTTGATGACCGGCCGGGAGTTTGAATGTCGTCTTCTGAGTCTTACATACATGCACTATGGTAGTACAAATGACAATGTGACTCAACTGCCTTGAAAGATTTTCTTTCGTCTATATTCTAGAGTTTATGGGTGTCGCGGCGGCTGAATACAATAGACATCATCTACGAAGAACTAATACACAATGTAGAAACAGCGATAGTTGCATGCTAATACTTGGCAAAGATGCCAGCGCTTGCCAGCTATCATTCCGAAAACCGCATCGGAACATACCTAAAAGATGCACCTTGATGGAATAGATAACGATTCGCGCCAGAAACAGACAAGAGACCATGCTGGTAGGAAAAGTTGCCGACTTGGAGAAAGACACTGTACCTACTTTATGGCTCGAGGGGTCTGCGTCATTGGGGTTCAGCTCCAATTCTGCGTAGCCAATCCGAAGGCCGCCCTGAATATTTTTCTTTTGTAGGAGGCTCAAGGGTCCTCCGCTCGCAATGAGGGGCAAAGAATGTTCAAAAATATCTTGGGGTATTAACTTTCCAAGGTATCCTTTTCTTAACGTACCATAACAGCCTTGCCAGCATTCAGACATGCCACAAATTCCAATTCCCTCACCGTAGTCAGCAAGAATGGCAACTTTCGCCGTATGCGGAAAATGCCTCCCCGCGCCTACGTCGGCTTCATTCGGACTCGCCTATTGACGCTTGAATCTCCCTTGCCCCCCCTCCACTACGTACCAGAAAGAAGGGATGGGATACCTTGCGTTAGGCGGCGGATACCATCGCGACCAGTCGACTCCACCGGCCGAAAACGATACGTTGGTTCCCTTCCCCGATCCACCCGCTCTTATGCCCCTCCATCAACCCCTCTGTCCAGTCAACCAGAGCTTGCTATCAGTTCCTGGTGGAAGGAGATCGAAGTCGGAGCTGGGTCGGATAGAATGTAGGCCATGGTCTACTGTGGATAACGGCGCTGGCTGCGGCGTTTCGCAAGCTGTTTCGATTAGTAGCTGGCCCCGAAAATGGTGACAGAGCTATCGGCCGCGAATATAGATATCAGAGCACCTGCCTGACGTCTATCGATCTCTTCTTCTCCTTCTTTCCTTTCCTCCATTCATCAAACAAGTTCTCTTATCAAACCGTCAACATTCCGTCCCTGTCGACATCCAACCTTCCTCTATCTCGACACCACCAGTCAAACAAGAACAAACAAACAAACATCACAATGGCTCCTCTCAAGGCTGGCGACGACTTCCCCGAGGGTGTTACCTTCACCTACATCCCTCCTGCCCCCGAGACCTCTGAGTTCTCTGCTTGCGGCATGCCCATCAAGTACAACGCCAGCAAGGGTACGTTTACATATCTCTCTCCCACTCGCTCCTGGGTCTTGCCAAGATAGCACAAACAAAATACTAACACGCTTTCCTTCAAACAGAGTTCAAGAACAAGAAGGTCGTCCTCTTCGCCCTTCCCGGTGCCTTCACCCCTACCTGCTCTGCCAGCCACGTTCCCGGCTACATTGCCAAGTTCCCCGAGCTCAAGGCCAAGGGTGTTGACCAGGTCATCTGCCTGGCCTACAACGACCCCTTTGTCATGTCCGGTTGGGGCAAGGCCAACGGTGTCAAGGACGAGTCGATTGTAAGCTAATTGCCCACCCAAGATATCTATATCTCTCCGAGACGTTATATAGGAAAGAACAGCAAGCTAACCATATCTCTTCTCGCTAGGTCTTCGCCTCTGACGAGGGTACCGCCTTCTCCAAGGAGTACGGCTGGGTTGAGGGCGAGCGCACCAACCGCTACGGCATGATCATTGACCACGGCAAGGTCATCTACTCCGAGGTTGAGCCTCACCTGCAGGTTAGTAATTACTGCTGTTCCCTGCCCTGTCGGCCTGTTTTCGCGGATGTCACTTGGGCACATGCTTTGTCCTTCATCATGATGCTTCTTGACCATCGAGTTGGCCCTCGTTCTATTCAAACGCAGCTACTAACAAAATCCGTGAAGGCACAGGAGGTCAGCACGGCTGACGCAGCTCTAAAGGTGTTGTGATTGTTCTCGTTGAAATGATCACGATACGACAAAACCCCATATAGAGGCGTGAAGACAGAGGAGCGTGGGGGATCATAATGTTGGGGCCCGCCATTACGCATGTAAGTACCTGCCTTGTATCACAGGGCCAACTGGGAAGCAGCTGATGGGGGTCTTGCTTTGTCTTTTGCGGTAGAATTCCTTTCTCTGCTTCTTTAGATCTAGATGATAGACTTAGACCTGACTTACGGCTATACGAAACTTGATGACTATACACTTGCCGACTATACTGCCCACGTGATGCGACTAGTGCGGGAAGATGATCGCGCCTTCCACTTTGAAAGTCCATGCACCCTTTAGTGGTATTGACCTGTAATGGACCACCCAGTACCTCTTCAATTCTCATCGTGTCCCAAGGAAATGAATGCAATAGTATGATGGTGGTTTTCTCATGTTGCGGGTCGTTACTGGAGAACTCCGCCCCATGGTAGCTACCTAGCTAGCCATTGCAGGAGCCACTTGAGAGGCCCCAGCATCAGACTCTATGCTTCTAAGGACCAGAATCGACTCCACAGAATGATCATTTATTTGTATCTGTTCGAGAGATGCATGGCATACTGGGCCCTCTATATTCGCACAAACCAACGTCTATATTTGGTGATAAAAAGTACCTTCAGCATCACGACGGGCCTTCTTGCCTTGCTCAAGGTGTCACTGTCACTAGAATTGGGCTTGTTGGGTCTTGTCAATCTTGGAAATATTGCCATCATTTTTGAAGCTGTGGTTGCATACGGAGCAGATGGGCTCGAGTTCATTTCCATCCTTGTCTTAACAAGCTTCCCTCGCTTTGTTTCTGGCTTGGGGTTTGCTGGACTTCCGTCCGCAGTCTCGCCTTCCTCTGTCGCAGCCTCTTCATCACGCGACTTTTCCAAACAGGTTGAACACCCGATGTTGGTCGCTGAGAATGGTTTGGTCTTGTCAAAGCGTCTCATGTTTCGTGTGTCCTTGAAAGTGTGCTTGTAGTTGGAACAGATCGGCTGGATTTCGTTTCCGTCCTCACCTTTTTTAACCCAATTCTTTACTGGTTTCTTCGCAAGACTTCCATCCGCAGTGCCACTTTCTGCTGCTTTCGCAGCCTTGCGCTTTGCTTGCCTGTTTCTGGTGCAGTGCCCACACAACAGGTTTGTTGTTGACCATGGCTAGGTTCCATCAATCTTTGTGAACCCCTCCAAGTGCTTGTACGTTCTCTTGCATTCATGACAGAAAGGCTGGAGTTTGTTGCCATCTTCGTCCTTTTTTGAATCTCTCTCTTTTCTCTTGCAATTCTCACATGCCATATTTGTGGCTGACCACGGCTGGTCCGGGTCGATGCGTCTGAAATTTCTTCCATGCTCGTAGGTCTTCTTGCATTTGGAACAAATTGGGTCAAGTTTGTTCCCGTTTTCATCTCGTCTGATGTGAAAGGATGTGCCAGCCTCCTTCTTCGCTTTCTCTTGGCAACTTGGACAAATCATATTTGATTTTTACCACGGCTGTTGTCTGTTGATGCGGATGAACCTTCCGCGGCGGACGGAGATGATTGAGGAGACCAATCGAATGCACCCTACCGACGAGCAAGGTGCGACTATTTCGCGCCAACTTCAAGACGCTGGTATCTCGGTCGGTGTCATGGGCCAAATCAGGGAACCCTGGATCAGCACAGGGAGTGGGTATACCTGCCGCCTGAATACAGAATCTTGGACAAGCAAGTGATGGCTGATGTGACAGAATGCACATGCCAGCTGATTGGGATATATTCTGAAGCCATTCCATCGGCAGGGAAAAAAGACAAAGAGAAAAAAGAGAA
>NW_006917099.1:636684-697527 GCF_000516985.1 Pestalotiopsis fici W106-1
TTTTATTTTTATTTTATTTTTTGGAGAGAAGAAAATCGAGTAAAATCGAGATAATCTTCTCGCGATACCAACTGGTGCTTTGGATTGTCGCCAATGGGCCATCTATCTTGATGTACCTACTCGCCTGTCACCATATAACATCTTCAAGGTAAGACGCTAGGTCGAGGACCAACAGGAAGATCAAGACGGTCATGTCTGGGACTAACTTGCAGAGCACGACAGAAGTCAAGGCCTACGTAGGATCGGCGGCGGCGGCAATGGGGGCCTACACCAGGGTCAAACAACATTTGAAGCAGGCCAATCCGTCGACGGAGAATGATGATCTTCTCGCCCAAGAGACGTTTCATTACACCTTTACCAGCCAACAGGACGTTGTGCCCAACTTCTTTCTCGGGGCCATTCTCGAGAAACCCTGCGATAGTGACGATCTCAGGAGGGCAAGAAGACCAGTGGTCATGCTAGAGGCACTCCTGATCACTTATTTGGGTCTCTGCCCCCAGGGCATTAACACTCAATACTGCCCTGCCTTGGTGTGCAAATTTAACGCCGTGCTCCGAGAGGGCCTCGAGCTGCCGAACTTGGCAGATGTCACATTGAACCGTTCATGGCCGCTATGGAACCAGTCAGGCGGTCGGAAAAAGTGCGGCAATTGCCATGGTAATCACCGTGACAAGGACAGGTGCAAAGCCTGCAAGCACTTTCTTGCAACACAAGGCTATGAACGCCCGATCGTACCATGTGAGGAGAGATCCTGTTGTGTTAAGGACTGCACAGGCTCTACCAACCCACAATGGTACTACCTTGATCTGAGCCTTATGGACCAGACCAAAGTGCGCTGCCACCGTTGTTACGTCTGGTGGAGGAAACATGGATGTGACCGCACACGGTTCAACCCCGGCCAGGAGTCTAACGAGACCTTTGTCTGCTCCACGTGCCAAGAGTCCGTCCAAGATGGCTTCATGAAGCGCTGCAAAGTTGACGTGCTGCGTCCCTGGACAGATGAGAACAACCGGTGTCTCCCCCGTCACCTGAACCTCCATCCTATCAAGGTTTCGCCCATGAGAAATGACGAGAATGGCAACACTCTTCCCGCCGAATGCGTTAAATGTGACAGAAAGCTCGCAGCAGACTCACGGAACTTTCGCCGAATTGACAGTAGCCAGCCTTGGTCAGCATCGAACTTACAATGCATCACACGTTATGCAAGATCAAATGTCAAGAAGAAGTTCGGCGAGAAGCCGGAAAACACCAATGCACCAATCAAGAAGGACAAGGATGGAAATGTGCTTCCATGTACAATTTACATATGTTACGGAAATTAAGAGAAACTAAGAGCAGGTTAAGAAAGAGTTTTTTTCTTTCCCCTTCTCCTTCTCTGGAATTTCTTTCCCTTCCTTTTTCTCCTTCTCTTTTTACTCCTTTTTTTTTGTCTCCCTCTTTTCTTTTAAAAAAATCCTAATTTAGTCTTAGTTGTAAAAAGTTATTGCTGAAAAGATTTAACGGATCTCAGGTCGAGTCTTCGTTGTGCTTCTTGGTCGAGTTTAAATCTGCTCGGAGCCTGGCGTTTGCAGAGACCAAGCGATCATGTGCGGTTGAAGGAGGGGGGTCCTCGATCTTGATGGGTTGCGGCGCCTCAGACATTCAAACCACCTACTAGATATCGATCTGCTGTAGTTCGGGTACATAGTCACATCAGTCTGGCTCAGACATGAGATATACATACATGTGACGGCGAAAGGTGGCGGTCACGTACGTCATGCAGAATAAAAATGTTTACAGAAGTTTAAATGTCATTGCGCCCTTCCAGCAGCCATAAAACCAAGACTGTATGTCCGCTGAGAGCTGAACTATGCTAATCGGTTTCTAAAATATCAAAACTGGTATCAAAATGCGCTATATATAGGGGTATATATGTAAACATGACCTTGAGTGAAAGACATGAGAAAAAGATGACGTGAAAAAAAAAATTAGTAACAAAATATGCATAAGAATGGGAAGAAAAATAGTCAAAAAATTGGAGAAAAACCTTTCAGTCCAGCCGGTTGATCTCATTCTGCTCAAGGAACTGTTTGGCAATCTTGTCGCCGCCTTCAGCTGCGACACCAAACCAGTGGAACGCGACGCAGTGCAGTGCTGGGTCATTCTTGACATCGACACCCTTGTTACCTTCTGATGCAGTAGCGGAACCCGACGAACCCAGTGCCCGGATTCTGTCCACGGGGTGTCTTGCACTGCCTCCTGGCTTGGCCCCAAATTTCTCCATGAGAGATTGTTTGAAGACGTCGCGGGGTTTGCAAAGTGGCATAATGGTCCTCTCTACAAGCTCTGGGTTACTCAGGTTGAAAAGCCCGAATTCCCTCTGTGCGGGATGTGACCCCTCTTTAGCCGTGATGGTCAACATCTTGGCTACGTCTGCCAGTGAGTAGGGCAATGGTGACCTTGCCGTGTCTGAACCCTCGCTACTTGTGGACGATGGTTTTCTAGATTGCTGCTCCATCTTGATCACCTCATCTGCGACCTCAACCATTGTGCGGCAGACTTCCTGCTTCAGCGCTAGAGCAGCAAGACTCGTGTCGAAAAAGGCCTTGCCCTTTTCTGACCTGTCGAGAGTATCCGCAGGAACAAAGGACGCAATGTACTGCAGATCACGAAAGAGTGTCTTGGGTCGTACACTGGGGTCCTTGAAGAGGGACTCGAGTACAATGGCTACAGCGTCAGTGTTGACAGGTGCTATGGACACGATCGACCGTGTCTCAGCATTGCCGGACGAGCGTGTTTGCGCGGGAGACATGGTCGGCGAGAAGATGACCTGCGACCTACGCTCCCTGACGCTGTCCATTGTTTGTTCAAGCGCATTTGCACCTCCAAAGTCATCATCATCTGGGGGTGCGAGACGATCGCGCATAGCCCATCGGGAACGACGGCCGCTTGACGCCAAGGAAGCCTCAACCAGATGCTTCATTTCAAACAGGGCGTTGAGTTTAACGTGGGGGTTCGGGTTGACACAAAACATTCTCAGTAGGCGCTGGTAAGCCTTCTTGTAGGGAAAGTCGGCAGACTCATCTCTTCGTGATCGCCGGCTGCGCCGTGGACTGGTCTGAGTTGTCGCAGTACTATCATGGCTCTGTACAGTGGGGGTTTCGGATTGCTCAGATGTTGACTCGGCGGCGGCAGTCTCACCAGCAACGCGGAGATTGCCAAAACTCTTCTTCTTTTCAATCACGCGGCTCTTGAGGCCGTTCTTTGTGCTGACGAATTGGCGACTCTGAGCTTCCTGTGCTTGCCGACGCTCGATACACTGCTGTCCGAGTCCTCCAAACCAGCCGTCAGTCTCAGATCCCGCAGAGAACATATAGTTGCCGAGGTCGGACAAGAGAAGACTGGTCAAAGTTTGTCGAAGATCCTCCAAGAAACGTTGTTTGGTTTCTGATTGACGTTGGAGATGCACAGTCTCATTTGACGAAGCAGATGTGCCAGGTCGGCCGCCAGAGTAATGAGACGGTAGCTGACGACTGTAAGGGTGAGAGAAGGAGCCAGAAAAGTTTGTGATACTCGTCGTGGGTGAATGCGCGCGTGACACGACTGAGCTAGCGGAAGGCATCGTAGATTGAAACGGTGACCAGAATGTCGAGGACGAGTCGATGGCATGCATCGGAGACGCGGCGCCAAAGTAGTCTTGAGAGTCTAGGATGTCGGACATTGCAGTGCTCGCTCTGGAAAAACTGTAGCGGGAGTCGAATGATATCTGACTGACGTTGTGAGTTGTCATTGACCTCAGATCTCTGGCAATGGAATTTGGCCGGTTTGCAGATGAGGCGTAGCGCCGCTCAGGGTCACTGATGACGCTGGCAGCATCATCTCCACTCCAGAAACTGCTCTTCTCCCTCAAAGTCTTGGCAGGTCCTTCCAGAGACTTTCGATCGCGCTGGAACAATTCACTTGACCACAGTACAGGACCGTCAACGATGTTATCCCCGACAAGTTTGCTTACACAGCTGTCAACCTCACAGCAAAACCGGTGGATACGTTCTTCTCCTTGGCAGATGTTCTCGATTCGCATCTGCTGAAGCCATTTTGTCGTCTTTTCTGCTTGATCGTCACTGAGTTTGTTGGGCCCGCCTTGCTCTTCACTTGCCGCCAGTATGTCGAGCATTTGTGACTCGTTCTTGTACAGGTAATTCGCAGCTGGACCACGGGATAGTTGTGCTCGAGTACGTTGAAACGTTCCCCATCTCCTGGGGACGCCCATGATTTTCAAGGCACTGCAGATACTGCGAGTGTGCTCATAGGGTGCCGAGTTGTGTACGTCAGTAATGTACCACATCTTGTCCCGCAGACTCTTGAGGCTTTTCATCATGGACGAAATTAATCCCTCGTGTCGTTCTTGACTTTGCTTGAGCCAGACGAGCCATGCGTCATATTCCTCAATGGCCGCATGAGAACGGCGTATTGAGTCCCTTGGCCCCCTCGAAAAGATATTCAATAAGTTGGCGTAGCCATTTTTGCGAAGTGAAGGGGATGAAAGCTTATCGAGCTGCTGCAATGTCTTCCAGTAGAGGTGAGCTGCGACAAAATCCGACTGCACTCTGGATTGCGAAGAGGCGGCCTCGAGCATCTTGATCAATACAGGCTGTGAGTCATCAGCATGCCCCGCGTCCTGCTCGGAACGCGTTATTGACGGGGACCTCGAGGTATAGTTGCGTTCATTTCCTTCCCGCTCCATCTTGCGGTAAGGGTTTCTGCTGCCCATGGAAGATTCAGTGATGATGATCTTGTTTCTGGACTTGTACTTCTTTAGGCCAGTGGCACGGTTGCTCAATGTGGTCAGGCCGCCATCATCCTCGAGACCTCTTGGAATCTCAAAGTCTTCAACAAGCTTCAAGATGGAATCGCGCAACTGGTGGTAATCTTTGTCCAATTCTGGCCCATCATCCAGATCCTCATCTTCCGTGTCGCTTGTGGTTGAAGAATTTTCCTCCTCAAGATCCTCGTCGGGATCATAGGTCATCTGTAGTGAGAGGTTGTGGCCATCGGCTGAAATGAAGAGCACAGCCCAACGTTCAGCACATGGATGACAGGAGCCAGACACAACCTCTTGGCCTAAAATTTGGACCATCTCATGCATAGCGAGTCTTAGTCGGTACCCGTCATCTTCGTAATTGCTCACCCGTTGTGGACTTCCAGTCTCGAGCATTGGAGGGGAATATCGTTGCGGCGTGCCTATCTGATCATCAAAGAACGGTTCCTTGGAAGTTGTGGCCTCGCTCGTAACGGAAGAGGTGCTAAGGCTGATGACTGAAGCAGTGTCAAAATTGTTTCGAGATGTTCCAAGGGAAATGGGCTGGGATATGGCAGAAAATCCGGACACAGACGGCGCGCCCGAGCGAATACTGCTGGAATGAGCAGACTGGGGCCGCCGCTCAGGGAAGAGCGCATTTACTAGGGTAAGCAAATCAGCTGGACTAACGACCAAGTACGGATGCACCTCGGCTGTTTCTCGTAAGGACGTGATAGATCTGGCTGGCAAAAGTCGTCCAATGCCCCGAGATCTTGCAGGCTTGAAGCGTCCAAGAATGTTCTCAATATGATTCTTCACCTTTGGTGGCGTAAGCACAGGCTTCTTGGAACTGGTCCAGGTCATGTCAATAACCAAATCCTTGGCCTTGGAGGCAACCTTTTTGAGGATCTTCTGGCGGCCATATTCGGTGATGTGGTATTCTGCCATCATTCCATGTCGTTCTGGGTGGACAATCACATCCGAAAGCCAATGGCCAAAGAGCCACTTGGAAACAAACCAGCGCCTGACGCTCTCGATTAAGCGAGGATTCAGCCGTCTGAGAATCTCACTGCCCAACTCCAGGACACCCTCGGGAATTCCTGTCGCATCTTCATCGTCGAGAACCTCAAAGAGATCATTGATGGCCCGATCGTAGAACTCATCACTGGCAACGTTGTCCTTGTGAGTCCATTCCGAAATGTTGAAGCGAGTCCCGTTTTGATCCTCGGCACGGTCAAGCAAGAATGCACCGTCTTCCAAGATCTTCATGAGAAACCATTCCATATTCGATCGCCCGGACCAATCGCGCAAGGCAGACCAAACGTCCAGTACAGAATAGAGGATTGACTCATTGGCAGAATTGGAAAACTTAGCTTCAGAGATGAGACGGGCACAAGCATTAGCCCAAATGTCATTTCGTCGTCGGTCCTCGGCACTATCTGGTCCGGCAGAATTGGCGAAACTGGTGTAAATGAGTGCTGAGAGCGGATCGTGGCGTTGAAAGGAAAGTAGCCGTTCCACAGCATTGGCAGACTGGGCCGAGTTCTTGGCGGCGGCACCTGGAGGATTGCGCCCACTCGGGCGACTGTTGTAGTAGGGCAAGACCGACTCTACTGGTTCCGATCCTTGATGGAACGTGTTGAGCGCCTGGAGCTCAGCATTGCTCAAAGAAGAAAGTCTCGATGCCAGATAATCCGGGTTGGTGCGAATCTGTGTCAAGAAGTTCAAAAAGGCTTCCCGGGCAGAGGCAGAAATATCGTTAAGAAAGGGCGCGACGGAGCCAATGTTGGCACTACCTCCAGTTCCATTTGACAGTGTATCCAAATTATCAGCAGATTCCAAGCCAGGAAGTTTGACAGACTCCAGGTCAGGCTCCAATAAAGCGTAACGGCGCGTGTCGTCGCAGCTATTCCGGACATCATGAATGGCGCCAAAGAGGTTTGCGAATGCCTTCTTGTCCTCGCCTCGAAAGCTGTCGGCCAGGTTTCTCTGCGTGATCTCGCCACAACGGGTCAGGCGTGCAGAAAGGGCGGTTGATACGAGAGACCGCTGAAGGCGAATTCGAGTGTTGGCGCGCTTGCGCTCCTGGTATTTGGATAGTCGTACCAAATGGGCGAGCTCCTCCAGAGTTGTTCCTTCGGCCTCAAAGTTGAGTTGTGGATTGGAGTACTGCGACATGTCGGCGAGAAGCGGATGTGATGCCGTGTTCGGGGCTTCGTTTCCTCTTGGGGCCGGCGCAGTTTCGGGCGTTGGCGAGGATGGAGCTTCTACTGGAGAAGACGCTTCCTGGGCTATAACAGGCTTCTTTTGCGCACTCGCGCTTCTACGGTGGCCGTGTACACCATGGCCGTGCCTATCGCTGTCCAAACTCCTCCGTAGTGGAAATGAGATCACTGGCTTGAGCAAGGGCTCGGGGAGAGGGCCTTCGCTGGGGCTCCTGGAACGTAAACGGCGAGGTCGGGAGGGGTCATGACGACGGCTCAGAGGAGAGGGTGTTGGAGACCTCGAGCGTTCGGTTGTGGATGGAGAGAGAGCTGAAGCAAGAGAGTAGCAAAGTCAGTCATCTAGCCTTGCGCACGAGAATTTGGCTAATCATGGCAATCGACATACGAGGCGAAGAATGTATCCGCACGGGTGAGGAGAGAGATCGCTGCATGGAAATCATGATGGGCCATGTGGTATCGAGGTCAAGGGCGCACAATCACCCAAGCACGACTAGCAGCCGGTGCTAGTTGGGCTATGGTGGTGCAGTCTACTCAGGCATATGGTGCTCGGTGGCTGTTGTTTTCGAGAGTCGTCGCTGCTGGCAAGCTTGGACGTATTCGAGGACAGGCGCAGAGGAGAAGGGTATCTAGAGGCTCCAGGTCTCGCTTGTGCCGGTCGCAATTGTCGGACAGAGGGGGTGCGCAGTGGTGGAAGAAGGTATGTACTATAGGTAGCAGCCCTAGTTCAATACGGCACTGTCACGAGATTGCGGGAGATCTATACTGGAAAGGAAATACGACTGGAAGAAATATACGACACAAGAATGGAGAGAAATAGAAGGTTGGCGAGCGGCAACACAACAAAAACAAATCATGGACCAGCTGTCAAGTCAACCCAAGATCAGGTCAGGGCATCGGTAGGCAAATGTACGGTAAGTGTGTATTCGTCTTAGTAGGTAAGGTATTGATTGTGCCACTCAGCAGTTCCAGTCCCTCGTGCTGCGGTCAACCCTGTCACGTTGTCCAGCACAGCAGCGGGCTCGAGCTGGCAGGCAGGAGGATGCTTGCGTGAATGGAGGGATGGATATGATGGATGGAGGGATGGCGGGTTGAACTTGGCTGCCGTGGGGTAATAATGCACTGGGTCCGGCCATGCCCGATGGGGCCAAGGGGGGCCTTGGAAGGCCCTTGACAGGCGGGACGCAACAGCCCAGCCACGAGCCTTTACTGGTGTACTAGTGTTGCTATTTCACCATGACAGCGGCTCTCTGCCAACCTCCATTACGGCGAACCATGGGAAAACTCGAGTTTTTTTTCTTTAGTTTTTTTTTTTTTTTTTTGTGATCGGTTCACTTGTGCTGTCTGTCAACTTCGCAAGTGTACCTAACCGAGTGTTTGTGCTACATGGCACCTAGTTTTGCTCAACATATGCCAGGCGTCTCATTTGTTCATGTGTCTGCGACAGAAGTACTGTGTAGGCTGTAGGTGCTAAAGAAAAGAATAAGTTCAAACAAACACGGGGAATATAATGTGTAGGTAGGTACCATGTAAGTAGCAATGGAAGATCTCACCCAATCATCCACTTTCTTAGCAATTTCATCCACCCAAACTCGCCTTCTAACGGACCGACACGAACTTGATCAGCCTCCTCCAACGCGACCAATACTTTAGTCACGGCTAGGGTTTTACGGAGGCACTGTGTAGTAGGTAGGTGTGAAGCTTCACCGATTCTTGCGAGTTGTAAGTAGCACTATTATCATTTGGCCACGTTACCTACTCGTCCGACTGCCTGCTGTTGTCCTTTCATGTCCTGGTGCTCACATACCTGCTACATACGTACATACTGCTGAATCTCTAAAGAGTACCATGCAGCATGCTATATCTATCACGCATGCTGTGCGTCCATGCCGCTGTCCTGGCAAAAAAACCGGCGGGCTGCAGCAACAGCACAAATGACGACGATTACGTTTCAATATGGAGGGAGGTGCAATGTTGAGGGAGAACTCAAAACTGCTTATCAGACCAATGAAGGGGCGCAATTTTTCGGTGTCCGTTGTATAATTTATTCGGTATGTGTTCTTCTCTCATACTCGAATGTACTCGGCCGACTTGTTATTATTATTATCTGCCAGTGTTGTGCGCGCGCGCGCTCTCTCGCTGCAAGTCATATGCCAGAGGGCTCCGTTGTCTCATATGTTGCACCTATTAGAACTGGCAGCGGAACAGAGCTCAGGTCAGATCAGTGCGCTGGCCTTGCATTGGCAGATATGCATCAGTTCCTTTTTTTTTTATTTCCCTCACCTTTTCTTACGCAAGCCCGCCTTTTCGTTCTCTTACCCTATCTCTATCTCGGCTAGCGAAAAGAGCTCCTCCTCTTCCTCCTCTTGACTGTACCTACATACATACATGAAATGCAATGTAGGTACCTTCGCTACCGACCTGCACCACAGCTGCGTGCTCACCCATCCGCAGCATGGCATGGTGCTGGGGTTGAGAAAAAAAAAGTTTGGGGGGGTCTTTGGTCTTAGACTGGCGCCAGCTTTTGCCCGGGCAGCGCCTGACGTCTTGTAGCCAGCCAATCCACTGGCAACACGCTTCTATGACCCGATGCATGTGCCAACGCATTCACGACCAATCGCCGCCTTGAGCCGACCCCCCATTTCGACGTGTCCATCCACAGCCAATCGCAGTTCTTAATGAGCCCTATAGGACAAGGTTGGCTGGGCCTCTCAGGGCCACCCCATCCTAAAGCCATTCTGCCCATTCCCCTTCCCCTCCTTTACCCTCCTTCCTGGCTATTGTCCCCGCCGGAGGATCACAACCGGGCGGGAGATTGGCAGATGAGCGGCAGCACCCGGGCAGAGAACTACTAGGCAAGCCAGGGCAAGACCTGGCAATCGAAAGGGTGCTCTGCCCTCTTCTTCTTCTCCCACGATGGGCTCGAAAGCAGGTGATTCTGGTCTGCTGCTGCTGCTTCCTCTCCCATGTGCTCCGCTCTTTTGACGATGCCGCATCAACGGACCACGGCACAGCAGCGCGTGTGAGAGTATCCATTGCCATGCCCTTTTTCAGCCTTGTACGTCTCCCCAACGCTGCACGTCAGATGCTATTACCGGTTTGTTGTGGACCATAGTCGACCACTCTGGTGAAGCAAAAGGTATAACTAGATGGCGAGATCATCTTACTCGACACAGCGGCATGGCCAGCCGCCCTTTAGTCAGCTCAGTCCAGCCCCGTTTCCGTCAGCTCTGACAGGAACGCCCAAAGGCTGGAACTGGACAGGGCAATTCGTTGGCAGGCCCGGGCCCCATATCGACTCTTGAAACCCTAGATGTGTGGGCCAACTATATTCTACTATCAGCGGAGCCGATAATGGGCCAAGTACATGTAGGCCCAAAACAACAACGCTTCGACCCAAACTTGGTACGTTGTTGGAACTCGGGGGCTTATTATTCTAGTCCCATTCCCATCTCTGTTAGTTCTGTCAACCACTATAGCAAATCAGAGCTCTCAAATACTATTGCGATCGCGATTGCAACAATGCACTTGAGCCAACATTTGACGCTTCATGGCAACGCTAGGCAAACACTAAACAGACACGGCATTGTACGCTCCTTGGCTGTCTCAGTAGTAGATAAGTGATGATAGGTCAAGTTGCGTAGTTAAAGCCAATCCACTCATGGAAATAGTAGTAATAATAATCGCTATTATCTTTTGACGGACCGACATCGGCTGTAAAGGATGCAATTATATTATGTATGATCTGCATATATTTACACCCATGATCCATGTTGGCGAGCTGGCAAGTTTGCAACAGTCGGTCAAGACTCAAGACTGACCTCCTAAGCGCGCGCGCTTTTCACAGCGAGCGCATTTTAGCCGCGATTTTGTAAGAACAGGAGAGTTTTTGAAGCCGGAGTCAACATGTTTACTCCGAGTTAATTTTTGATCGTCTTGTTTCATCTTCACTAATTTGTCAGTTTATAGCGTAGAGAAGTTTGTGAGTGCTCCTATAAATGGCTTCATATTTGAAATAGGAAAAAAAAAAACACATCAAGTCGTTACCGCTGCCCAAAAACCAACCACCAAGAGAAGGTGAATCCAAATCCTCCACAGGACGCCACGTAGTATCTTTACACATATACTCTATCTATGGGTTGGTCCACAGGCCCTCATTCGTCCCGCCATCTTCCTCCATATTCCTCATCAGGCTATCAAAAAAGGCCATGTCGACGCCTTGGAATGCCCAATCCTCGCCTGGGGCTGCCAGACCAGGATACGGTTCGTATGGCATCAAGTGGTCCGCCACGCAGCTGTCCAAACGATGGGTAAGAAGACTGGGTACAGAACCATCCAGATCATCACTAGTAGTATTGTTCATGTTGTCAGAGCTTCCTTCCTGTGGATATACTGTTGCATGTCGTGGTCCAGAACTGGTATTCTCTGCGCCGTCAGCATCCTGCGGCTGCTCGGGAATAAGAGGTCTGGCGGGTTCCTTGCTCATGCCGTGGCGGGCGATCTTGATGATTCCAAAGTAGGGAATATGAACGCGCACCGAGGTCGTCTCCTCACTCTTATCCGCAGGGTCCGCAACCACAGTCTCTCCAGGCTGTACGCTGACCTGGGCCGTAGTAGTAGTAGTGGCAGGCGGGTCGTCTCCCGGCATCTGCATCTCAATGGCCAGCATCCTCCGCAAGAGGTCGGCGCTCTGGGCACTCAGGGCGTCCGAGTTCATGCGGTTGAGCTTTTCCATGTTCTCCTGAGCGCGCTCAATCATGGCGCGGTCGCTGAGATACTGATGAGCCAAGAGGTTGTCGGCTCCTGAACGGTGGCCATCCATGTGAGCCAACAATAAAGTCATGGCGGCCATGAGCGCGAGAAAGTCTACAATGCGGCAGCTGTAGGCTGCTCGATTGGAGCTGCGCAATATGATGAAGCGTGAAAGTAACTCTCGTGAGGCGTTGACGCACGTGATCCGGGAGTACTCGTAATTCCTGTTGGTGGTAGACCGGAGCATGTAAGGTAGATGAAGCTGATTTAGAAGATTGTAGTGAAGTACTTGAGAAAAGAGCCTCTGGGTCTCGCGAAGAGTGTCTTCCGGCGTCACATCCATGGATGGCGCCAACCACCATTTGCTGGGTAGACTCCTGGCTGTTTTCTGCAACTCCACATCAATTTCCCGTGTCACTTCAACATCAGGAATATTAGACGTTGACTCATTTCGCTCTGATATTTTAGAGGCAATGACACAGTGCATCCGCTCCAGTCGACCCATGGGGGTATCGTTGGAAAACAAGGCGTCGGATGTTAGACTATTGACATCTGAACCACCTGATTGAGGAAGTCCTAGCATCAAGCTCAGATGACAGTCTAGAAATCGGATTCGCCACCACATGTGGCGTGTGTTTGACTTGGTCGTGCTCGGATCGATGACCTCTACTTGTGTTCGATTATTCGGTCGATGGATGCCCATTAGTTGTGCAATGCTCATGGCATGACGATTGGTGAGCCAACTTTGTCGTAAACTCCCCATATTGGCCTCATACATGCTCTGGACCATGACACATTCGAGGCCTTCGGCGTTGCCTAGTAGTCCGTGATCATTTGTGACTAAATGTGCAAGGTCTACCAACCGAGTCCTCAGTGCTCGCGGCGTCTCTTTCAAGCCCTTTAGTTCTCCCACAAGATTGGGCTGAAGATGGAGTAAGTATATAGCCAGCCGAAGCATATATCTTGCCAATATAACTGGATGAGCATTCGGTCTAGGCACCATGGCCAGGCTCCGTGAAGTCTCCCTAATGCGTCAAAATTAGCTCTCAATTTGTCACTGTCATGACTTTTACGTGGAGCCCTCTTTGCGGAAACCACACTTGCTGATGGAAAGGAGTCCTTCATATAAGAAAAGGCAATAAGCGCAACAGTAACATGGAACTCAAATGTTGGAGAGTAGCAAGAATAAGGAATACCACATATTTCGAATACTTACATGCCCGTTTGTTCGAGAATAGTATACGGCAGAACCAGAACCTCGTGCGGTAACGTGAAGGGATGGCGATTTGCGTTGCATATTATCTCGATCTCCTTTTGAGATGGCAAAGCCGCATACAAGGTATCGGATAACTGTCCATGCTTGTTTCGTGACTCCAGTGCGTTGACTGCGAGATCTGATGCGAAGATGCCACCGACAGATCTAGGTGTAGCATCCTTGAAAGAAGTAGTTAGTAGATTTCAAAGATGATAAAACGACTTCTCACCTCTGCTGAGATTGTTGTTGCCGGTGTAGGAAAGTCATGAGCCTTTGCAGTATCATCGGTAGTATCTTCGGGAAATTCCTGGCCAATACATTTGGAGCCACGTCGGCGACAAGCATTGCAAACGTCGCTGTTCAAAGGGCTCAAGACACATTTCATCTTGCGCCGTTTGCATTCCCAACAACTCCGGGTGCCTTTGCGGACTTTCCTCCGCTTGGACTCGGACTGTACGCTAGTGTCATCCTCCTCGTGCTGTGCCGGCTGCTTGCGGTAGGGCGGTACGACTGCCACTGGTCGCGAAAACCGCGATACGTTCATTCTTCCAATGGTCCGTGAACAGTATCACTGCTCACTCGCGGCGTAACAAGTGCATTTACATGTTGAACTAGAAGAAAAGGTTGTAGATGGTGTCACCTGAAAAAAGACGGCGGAGGAAATGAATATGGCCTTCAGCCCACCCCCACCTTCGTCCGTAATCTGTACTGCGACTCTCGCTCGTCCGCCGTACTGTGGGTCCGCTCTCGGTCGAAACGGTTCCTCCGTGAGTATGGTCTACATCCGCGAACAGCTCATTGCAAGATGTTAGGGGAACCAGATATGATGATTTAGGCATTTTGTAAGCACGACAGGCAACCTTTGAGAAATTGAGGATTATGACAAATTAAAGCTGTTTATTGGCAATCTCTGCGGCATGTTCTTTCTAAAGGGCCGCTGCTTCAGATCATGGACATATAACACAACATCCCGTTCTGGTTTTCTCAAATGGTTTGTTATTGCTGCCATTTGCATATCATCATATCAATTGATCTTTTTAATACATCTCAAAAGTTTCCGTACACAAAATGGAGCCAAATGAGTCCACCAACAGCGACAAGCAGCAAGTCAATGACAATATTGCAGAAACGACTACGAAAAAGGCGGATATCGCAATCACCTCTCCGGACAAGGAACTCGAATACATCACCGGGATGCGCCTTTTCCTCGTAATGTTCACCATATTCGCCAGCACGATTCTCGCGGCAATCGAAATAGGGATAATATCTACTGCAATCCCCGGAATCACAGACGACTTTCACCGTCTAGATGATGTCGGATGGTACGGTAGTAGCACCTTTATTCTTGCAGGCTCAACGGCTTCATTGTGGGGAAAACTATACAAGTACCTCAATATCAAGTATGTCTACATGACCTCCGTCGTGTTGTACCTTGTCGGCAGCATTGTGGCCGCAGCCGCTCCGAATAGCGCCGCAGTTATCGTTGGCCGAGCATGGCAAGGTTGGGGCGCTGCAGGGACCCTGGGCGGCTCCGTCCTCGTCATCAACTACGTCGCCGAGCCGAGACATCACCCTGCCCTCATAGGCTTGTGGATGGCTGTGTTCATGGTAGCGACCATTTTTGGGCCCTTGATTGGGGGCGCCTTTACCAGTGGAGTTTCGGTAAGCAAACCACCAAACCATTCAATGATTGATTTCAATCGCGATGGAAGCAGATGGTACTCAAGGGACCCATCGAGTGCTTGAACCCATTGAAGATTCGCGAAAACGGTTGCTAACACCGTATCTTGCAGTGGAGATGGTGCTTCTGGATCAATCTACCCCTCGGTTGCCCAATTATTGTTCTGCTATTTCTATTCCTTCGAATCCCGAAACGTGTCCAGCCCATACCAGCGACATGGAAAGAAATCCTACGGCAGCTTGACCTGCCAGGGTTTGCTATCTTGCTCACTTCCTTGGTCTGCTTTACTTTGGCTTTGCAATGGGGCGGCCAAACCAAGAGCTGGAATGATGGGTCTGTGATTGCCACTCTGGTTTTGGCGGTCTGCCTCACAATCGCCTTCTTCATAACCGAATGGCTTCAAGCCGACCACGCCATGCTTCCATTAGGTCTACTGATGCCGCGCACCACTTGGACGAACGCCTTGTTTTGCTACATGTGAGCGTCCTTGAATGACTACACTCCATATGTACCTAATGCTAATCGGCGATATTCATTGCGAAAGCTCCAACGCAGCTGACTTCCAAGTAATGTTTTACCTACCTATTTACTTCCAGTCAATCTTTGGACAGTCAGCAATCATGAGTGGCGTGAATACTCTCCCATTCTTAGCATTCTTTGCGGCTGGAGCACTGGCCAGCGGAGTTCTTATAGGCAAGACAGGACATACCCAGCCCTTTCAGCTGGTGTCCGCTCTGCTCATGGTGGCTGGCACGGCACTATTCTACACCCTGGACGTCGCATCGACCAAGGGACGATACGTTGGCCCGCAAATTCTCTTTGGATTCGGATTTGGACTCAGCAGCCAGGTTCCAATGACGGCAGTGCAGGGGTTCTCACGGCCCGAAGACGTGGCAGCCTCGACGGGAATCATCATCAGTAAGCTGAGTGTGGAGGAAATATAGCGACATGCGCTGACATTGAACAAAGTGTGCCAAGCTATTAGCGGTGCCTATTTCGTGGCCGTGGCGCAATCGCTTTTTGCAAACCGCATGGTGGCTGCCCTTACAAATGTTGACGCTGCTGAGGTGTTACGCACTGGAGCAGCAGAGATTCAGAGTGTCTTTGAAGGAAACGAATTGATTGCTGTTCGAAACGCGTACATGACGGGTATCAAGGCTGTTTTTGCATTTGCGCTGGCAAGCAGCGTACTTGCTGTTTTAATTGCTGCACTTATTCCCTTGCGACGGCTACCGAGCCATGGAAACAAGACCGACAATAGCAATGTCCGATCCGAAGGCAAACCATGATGGTATATGCCGACTTCCATTCGACCGATGGGGACGGCTTGTTGTAGTGACCAGGGGGGCGGTGGCCGTGTACTAGAGCCAAATCTTCTTGAAAGCCATGCTCAATGCACCCACTGCAGGAATTTCAACAGAGGCAACGTTCATAAAAACCTCAAGAAGTAGAATAAATACATGGCATTGGAACAAAACAAATAGAACCAGATTGAAACACCAGCAATGCAAATTAAAGGCAGTAAAACCTCCATTTAATAAGGATTGTGCTGCTGAAATCTTAAAAGTTGCATTCTCCAGCGGCTCTTTAATATACTACAGACAGGGGGGAAAGCTTGGGGTCGGCAACCGGCCCGCATGCATGTCTGTGGGAGACGCGGAGGACCTGATTTGGACATTTCTACTGGTATAGTGCCGGGCACTGATGGATTCCGCCAATCAGCATCTTGCCCTCGCCTTGACGACTGCGGGTATGCCATGCCCGCAATTATTGAGGGTAGCGGCAGACCTGGATCCGTGGTTTAATATCCAAAATGACATTTAAAAAGGCTCGCGATTGTCCCGCTGTCACGAAGATGTAGATCGCCAAGGAAGACAAAGACTGCCAAAACTATTGCTTCAATATGGCCTCAAAGTATCTCGCTCTGGCTGCGGCCACACTGGCTGCTGCTGTCCCGACGCCGATCAATAGCAGCGCTGCTGCAAGCGATCCTCTTTACTTTATCACATTCGGCGACTCCTATTCGCAGACAGGGTTTGACGTCAACGGCACACATCCGTCGGCCTCCAATCCTCTGGGCAACCCAGACCTTCCAGGCTGGACAGCAAGCGGTGGTCTCGACTGGGTTGGTTTTGAGGTTACCAAGTACAATGCCTCGCTGCTGCTTTCGTACAATCTGGCCTACGGAGGCGCAACAACAGACGCCAACCTGGTAACTCCCTACGCAGACACGGTGCTCAGCTTTGTCGACCAGGTCGGAGAATTCTCCACGTCCCTGGCATCAAAGCCGGATTGGGCCCCATGGACCTCGGACAACACGCTCGTTGGCGTGTGGATGGGCGTCAATGATGTGGGCAACACGTTTTGGCTAAGCAACATGAGCGACGTTATCGATGCCGTTACCACCCGGTACTTTGAGCTGCTGCAGGTGACGTACGATGCCGGTGCGAGGAACTTTGTATTGTTGTCGGTGCCTCGTAAGTGAACTTTGCGATGACAATTCCGAACACGATGGTTGACTTCATTGCAGCTACTGACCAGACACCTCTCATGCTTGAGAATGATGCCTCTTCCGAGGCATCTCTCGCGAGCACCATCTCCACCTACAATGACTTTTTGTCCAGCAAGCTAGACACGTTCAAGTCCAGCAATAGCGACGTTACCGCGTGGATTGTGGACACGTCGGTTCCATTCTACGAAGCCATCAACAACCCGACGGCATATGGAGCTCCCAATGCTACTTGCTTTAACGCCGATGGTGTGAGTTGCTTGTGGTTCAATAACTACCACCCAGGTGTGGCAATCCAAGGGTTGGTCGCGGAGGCGGTTGCACAGACTGTGGGTGCGCCATTCTTCACGAGTTAAAAAAGACACGCGACAGCATGGACACAATGCGAGGTCACGTATGTGCCCCCAGCTTACTTGAAAAAATACCTGAAATTGATAAGACAAAAACTCTAGAAGCTGTGCGTTGTGATGTGTTGTATATGAATGAGTAGCTCATGGCCATACCTCGATTGTACTCAAGCCTGGAGGGCAAAGCCCTGAGGGCCAGTGTACGAAGTCGAGGTGTCCAAGGGGTTGTCGCCCGTGGAGACAAATTGTACAGCGCCAGTGTTGCTAGTATAAGTCTGAACGGTTTGAACACCATCAGATGTCTTGATCACGTCCAGCCTGATGGCCTGGTCCTCCACCTGAGTAAAGTTGAATGTCATGCCAGATCCAGCGACACATGAACCGGAGAGCGGCAAGAGGTATGGCTCGCTCGAGGTGACGCCGCTGCCGACTCCGCTACAGGTCGTTGGGTCCTCGCTTCCAATCTGGACGTTGAAGCTCACACTATTGTCGGATATCAGTACTTGAGCTTTTTTTAATCAAAGCAGTAACCACGGGTGAAGACGATGTTAGTCCTGTTGATGAGAACTTACATTTCTGAGATGGAGTGTGCTGCTTGGTATGCTTTGCTCAAGGTGTCAGCACTCGGTCGTCTCTCATGGGTAGTACTTTATGAGATGAAACATGGGGATAATGCAAAAAGCGAATGTGGTGTGTGACTTGACTCACCAGCGAAGCGTGTAACTTGCCAACTCTCGTCTCTTCCAGCAAGCGGAACAGCCTGGCCGAGAGCAGCCAAGGACGCCAAAATGAAGTTGAACGATTGCATCTTGTTCGGATAAGTCGAGTGGATATGATTGCACTGTGTGTTAGCTTTGAAAGTATGGTCTTAATGAGTCGCGTTTTGTTTGAATCAAAAATAAAATTACCATACTACGGACTCGAGCAGCATTCTTATACTCGAGCAAAAGCGGACATGTCAGCGACGAATATCATACGTAACAGTGGAACAATGTCAAAGGATCATTTGCAATCTCACGATCTCACATAAAAGTTGTCGAATTGAGCAACACGCTTATGTCACCTAGGGAGTGGCATGTTACAGCCGCCTATTGCCCGACCAATGGCGCGGATAGGACCACAAACCCGCTTGCGTATTCCGGTTCAGCAGTAAGTAAGACAGTCCCAATCGGGATGCCGAAAAGGGTAAATGCTCTACTGTGGACTGTAGGCGGAGCTCGTGCATTGCCTCGTATACCCTATCCATGGAGCATAGCTTCGAGGTGAAGCAAAGCGTACAGCTTGCGTGTTCTGTTTCCGCTGGCGTACTGCGGGGTGCTCCCATGCTTGTATGTGTCTTACCCAGAGGCTGGCTGCTGGCGGCACCTTGGGCTGGTCGCCGAGCTTCTCTGTAAGCGAAAAGAGTCACCACAACAACACCGGGGATTTCTTGAAGCAGAGCTTGAACAAGTCGATTGAAAATGACATTCATCATCTCAATCATTGCATTTTTGCATCGTCGAATCTTCCACGAGGATTACAAAACCTCCGTCATTACAAAACATGACTCTTCTCGGACTCTGGTCAAACGCGAGCTGAACTCTGCTCTCGCTTGTGGCTTACAAACACCCCGCTTTTTTGTCTTCATTTTACGCCAGCGACATGCTCATTGGTTGAAAATGGCCATGCGACCTGGACATTTCATACTTACGAGTTATGCATCGTATAAATACTCAGATAGATAACAACTGTAACAAGATATATAAGAGTGATGGCAATCCATTTCACTCAAAGGAACAAAAACAATCAATTTCACTTCAAGAGAAAGAAACAATACACTGCACACTTATCAAGTCAATACCATATTCGAAATTACCTTGTACTTCCAGCTGATTTGCGCTCATCATCAAAATGGTTACTATTACGGAAATTAGAACTGCCAATACTTCGCTAAAGTCATCGCGCTCGGGACTGACGGCTGTAATTACAGGAGGCACTTCAGGCATTGGCTATGGTATGTTCCTTTTGCTTTACTCTCTCCATCTCCTTCTTTTCCAGCCACTTTATGTTGTCAGAATTTGCGCCTTTGTATCAAAAGTCTAATTTCGAGATGCAGGTTTTGTCAAGGCTCTCGTTTCTCAAACAGACAGCCCCAAAGTTTACCTTGTCGGCAGGCAAGAAAAGCTAGCCCAAGTCATTGGCGAACTCGAAACAATCAATAGCACTGGCCAATATATTGGCATCCAAGTCAAGGATTTGACCCTTCTCGCCGACACTGAAAAAGCCGTGAACCAAATCCTGGGGCAAGAGTCCAAAGTCGACCTTCTTTTCATGTCACAAGGATACCTCTCTTTTGCATCGAGAGACGAGTCGGGAGAGGGCATTGACAAGATCACCTCGATTCGCCATTACAGCCGAACGCTCCTCATCCTCCGACTTCTTCCGCTCCTAAACGCTGCTGCCTCGCCACGCGTCATTTCCGTCCTCGCAGGCAGTAAAGAGGGTGTCATATTTCCCAATGACCTCGAGTTCAAGGACCCCAAGAATTACAGCCTGGCAAAGGTCGGAGATGCCACTGCAAGCTACGTCTCCCTGACTCTGGAGCAGATCCAGGCACAGAATCCCAAGATTAGCTTTGTTCATGCATTCCCTGGGCTCACCAAGTCCTCTCTTTTCCGACCCGAGAGTTTCGGTCGCGCACTCAGCTTTTTCATCAACTGGGTCGTTATGCCAATCACCAGCCGTTTCCTGTGGCAGTCAGTTGAAGAAGCCGGGGAGAGGTTCTTGTATGTAGCCTCAGCCCCCAAATTCGCTGCACCAGGGGCGGGTAATGATGGCGATTTGGCCGTGGGCTCAAAGGGAGTCAAGGGAAGCGGTGTTTACACAATTAACGAGAAGCAGGAAGGAGTTCATAACAAGATCCTCGACTCACTGAGATCTGACGGCTCTGATGTCAAGATTTTCGAGCATACCTTGGATACCATTAAGCGAGTGGTAGGAGATAGGATATAGCTATCATTTATGGGGAATTGAGGACGGAATGCTTGGGAACGGGTTCCTTGGTAAAGGCACTCTGATTACTTGAGTACATACGTAATGTATAATGCAAGCGGTCGTTTTACGAATACTCTGTCTTAGATGATAAGTTATCGAACTAAAGAATTGTACCTAGTGTACTTGCTGCCTGGAGGATTTGGAACTTGATTCTAGCTCTAATGCTCAACGCCATCGCGATACAGCCTCCAGTCAGCAATTAGCGCGCTCAGCCTTCTTCCAGAACGGACTTTATGGGATTTCGGAATCATTTGATAATCACCGGTTCGGATATAAGTGAACACGTTATTTCAGAGTATTGAATTAGACTCGAGATTGGAAGATCACGTTCAAAAGAATAATCCAGCATGTTTGCCTCTATACTTCTTTTTAGCAGTGCACTTTTTGGGCTGGTGCAAGCAGCCTGCATTCCTCAGTCGCACAATGATAATTTCCCAACCGATCCATTGACACTGTACGTCGCGCATCAGGGTCGAGGGATCTTGACTTTGCAATTTGACACGACCAAAGCGGCAAATGAAAGTCTTGGGATTGTAGACGAGACTGAAGCGGGCCATCAACCAGGATGGATATGCAGCCGCGACTCCAACATCTACTCGGTGGCGAGGACTTACTACCCCGACAACTCATCTGTGTCGGGCGGTGTCTTTGGCTTTACCAGGATTGGCGACGACTTATCAAAAGTTTCCGAGAACTCTTCAGACGGGAATGGAGGAGTCTTTTGCCATATCAACGAAGATGGCTCGTTGATGAGCGTTGCAAATATTGATGGTTCTACAGTCTCGCTCCACCCACGGTCAGAAACTGGCGTAGTAGGCGCGTCGTCGCATTTGTTCAAATACAACCTCACACAACCTGGACCGGGTACCAACGACTCTCAGATCCAAAGCAACCCTCACGAAGCAGTTTTCGGGCCTTCGGGACCGTGGGGCCAGTTGATGGTAGTCCCAGACCGTGGTGCAGATCGTGTATACGTCTACCGGGTACGCTCGTCTGGGAATGGCACCGCGGATGTTCATTTAGCTGAGAATATCACTCTGCCTCTTGGAACCGGACCACGTCATGTCATTTTCCAGGAGAGCTTGGGTCTCATGTACCTCGTAAGCGAACTGGACAATACTGTGAGGGTGTTCAGCATCGATACAAGCAAAATGTCCAATGATGTAGTGAATATCACCTTGCTGCAGACCGCATCAACACTGGGGCCAGGATCGGCGCGAACTTTACCAATTAACGAGCACTTGGCATCCGAGTTGGCATTGTCGAACAATGGACGCTTTCTTTACGTCTCAAATCGCGACACGACATCGTATGACAGCGATAATTTGGCTATTTTCGCTGTCAACAGAACCACACTCTCCCCACAACCCTTGGAGTGGCTTGGAATAAACGCGACGAATGGAAAAATTCCGCGGCACTTTGCACTGAGCTCTGACCGGGAGAATCAGTGGGTCGCCGTGGCTAACCAAGTTTCGAATACGATATTCGTGTTTAAGAGGAGTTCAGAGAATGGGTTTCTAGAAGAGGTGAAGGGCAATTTGACTTTGGGAGACTTTGATCTCACGCTAGAGAACGGTCCAATGGCTGTCGTCTGGGCTCGTCCACGGGACAGAGGCGCGCTATCAACCAGAATGGATAAGCAGTGAGGTATACCTCGCCTCGCATAATCTAGACTATTATTTATGCTCCACTCCCACATCCTACCATACTCATGCGCGCATAAATATATGCACGTTTATTATTATCATTGCGTTTCTAAGGCGTCGCCCATGTCTATGCCCTCATCTGCTCGGAGCTTCTAGTTCAGATCTCGCCAAGAGTGTTCCCCGAAAGAGTCCTACAAGTTCTCTCTAGGGATGAAAGTCAGATTAGGTCCGTTATGCTCACCCACGAAGGCATCATACAACTGAAACTCGTCCACACGGCGGCGTAAATCCCCGTCCCACCCTCCTGGGCCGCCAGCGCCCAGCTTTCCTGATTCTCCAGGCGCCTGCTTGAAGTCGAAATACCAGAGCGTCTTTGCCAGGACCAAGCTCATTTCCATGTAAGCCAAGGTCTTGCCTAGACACATGGTGTCACCAAATGAAAAGGGAATGAAAGCCTCTACCATTCTCGCCAGTCTATCAGGATCAGTATCGTCAAGCCAACGCTCAGGCTGGAAGGCGAAAGGCTGGGGGAAGTACTCCTCGTTGTGCATGAGGCAGTAGGCACTGATCGCCACTAATGTCCCACCGGGAACAACATGGCCGTCGACGACACAGGGCTCTTTAGGAGAGATATTGCGGTCTACTTCGCGCCAAGGCATCACCGTTGTGGGTGGCGACATGCGAAGCGTCTCGTCGATGACGGCGCGCAGGTACTTGCAACCGAGGAGCTGCGGCCCAACCGTTATGAGAGACCCGTCTGAAAAGGCGTCGCGGATTTCAGCGGCAAGGCGAGCGTAGACGAGAGGGTGGCGAGACAAGTAGAAGAAGGCAGCGCTCAGGGCGCAAGAGGTTGTCTGGCCGCCTGCCGGGAAGAAAAACAGAGCCTCTGACCATACTTGGCTCTTTTCGATTGATGATGTTGTCGAATCGGATTCGTGATGGCTTGTCGAAGCAACGGCCCAAAAGTCGTGCCGCCCCGAGTTCTCTTCAATGGCAGCTCGCCTTTTGATGATATTCTTGATGATCCCCCCTGCCGTGAGAAGCTTGCGCATGTTGAAGAGCATAACGATCTTATTCAAGGCGTGAATGGCGGGCCAAGCCATGTACACACTGTGGATCGTGTTCATGTGCAGAAAGATGTCGATAAGGACCCGGTTCTCCGGCTCGGTCTGTGACTTAAGGTCGACTCCAAAGCCGAGCTGGACGGCAATGTCGCTGGCGAGCCGCTCGCACAGGGGCGTCATGTTGACCGGGCCAGCCTCGGCAGCCTCGAGGACCTTTCGGAGAAAGATATCAACCTCGGCGCGCATCGCCGGCTCGAATCTCTGCAAGGACTGGCCAGAGAGGACACGTCCGTAGACATTGCGCTTCATCCGGTGAGGTTCCGGGTCCACCGTCCCCAGAACATGCGGGACAGGGCTGAATGACGTGAAGCTGTAAACGTGTGATTTGCGTATCGAGGCATGATGGCGGCTTAAATCTGCTTACGTTGTCAATAGGTTGCTTGGTGGGATGTGAGGCTACTAAAACATGAAATAGGTGCTGTTTTAGCTAGGTATTTACCGCGAAGAGCCGCCACCGTGTTGAAGACAAGGCGATTAGGTCCCTGTCTATACACGGGACCATATTTTTGAAGGTCGGAATGCGCTTTCAGATGGAGCCGTTTCCTCTTCACCTGGTAACCACCATAGGCATCGGTGAGCTTGGCGATGAAGGGGCCTGGGTATTCTCGAAGAGGGTGGAACATAAGCCGGTAACTACCGATGAAAAGTGCCTTCAATTGGCCATTTGTTAGCTGCCAGATCCACCTAGTTACAGTCAACTGGACTGGCTGTCTGCTTACCAGCGGTATAATAATAGCCACGGCGTATTTTGCTGCACCAAGAAGCGCGTGGATCAGCTCCATGGTGTGTTGGTGATTTCTGTCGCTATGAGGATGAGGCTTGCTGTTGTCATGCACGTTGCGAATTGCTGAGTATCCGGAAGAGCTTGAAAGATTGAATTGTACTGGTTCGACCAACTGGTAATAATGCTTACATGTCGGAACATGCCCCACAATTGACTGCCATGTACCACAAGCTCCTGCTATAAATGTCGAGTTGGCTTTAGAAAGGCTAACAGGGTTTGGACCGCGGTGAAAGCCTAAGGAATTTGTGCAATAATAGAGCTCCGCGCACTCCCAAGCCAGACCACCAAACAAGCAGGGTTAAAAATGTACACTGCACGCCCAGACGGCTGCCCTGGAAGCATTTGAGCTACTTACTAGGTATGTATGTAGGTTATCTCCCAACCAACAACAAAAAGCGGGTGGGATGCAATAGGATCCCGAGTGGTACCGAATTCCACAATCCCTGCCGTGCTGACCACTCTGTCGGGTTACGCAGCGCTGATGCGAGTCCCCGGCCGCCCCTGACAGGCCTCCCGTCGCCGTTCCTTGGCTCAAAACTCGGGTAGAGACATGGAACGTATAGTGGCCTAGGTCAGTACTCGGAATATGTCTTTTGGGAATTGAACAACGTTAGCTTCCTAGGCGTGTCAAGAAAATGAAGTCAAACAGTTCAAAGGCCATGCAGTGGGAATTGATTTGTCAAGCAGATCATATCGAGTGCATCTAAAAAGACTTACGACGGATGGGATTCTGCTCTACCGAGACAGGCGGATGCGTCTCGTCCAGAATTGCAAGACTTGCTATGATCCTAAAGAAGCACATACCGTCTCAGCACTGAGGTAGTTACCAAGACTTGGGGGTTTGCCTACGTCTGAGCAGCATGAAGTATGTCATCTTCGAGGGCTCCCTCGTCAAACACTGCAAGTCCTCAGTATGGCCAAGCATCAAGAAAATGGACTAGACAAACTGACTGTCATCGAATGCAAAGACCTGGGTGCGCTAGTATGGTAGCAAATATAATTTTGTTTTCGTATGGATATCTAGGTACCCAATGGTTCCAGTCGGTCATGAACTTCAGCCCAGAAGCATCCGCTCGGGGGACCCAAGCGGCTGAGAGATAGGCCATGTCGGCTCTAGAATTTCTTTTGGCTTCCCTGCCCTCTAATTGGAGAGTCCTCAATACCAATAATTTGATTGATATATACAAAACTAGGTCTCAAGGATAATTTGTCGCTTCAATACTCTTCATCACCCAGACATCAGCTTCAGCTTTGACTTCGGAATATAGAGGATTGATTGGAGCCTCAACCGACATGATTGAGGAACAGAGATCCGGGAGTCAGAGGACTGTGCTTTCCGGTTCCCCATGTTGGGAGTCGGAATGGCTGCTGAGACTGGATATTGAATCCATAGAGGTTGTCTTGCTCAAAACGCTTGGTCTAATATATTCGTCAGATAAACTCATGGTCAGGGCAGTGGTCATCTTTTCACAATTATCATTATATGATCAAGAAGATGATAGCAGCAGCTGAAACTCCTAGTGACCTGGCCACGGTTTATGGCAGAAAACGCAACCAGAGCTTCTTGTTTGCTGTATCCAGCCTACAGGAACTCGCTCAACGGAGATAATTTACGTGTCAACGCATCTGGGTAAGAGACCGATAGGCAAGATATGACTCTCACATGAGGTCTAAGATGTCATGACCGTCAAAGGAAGACGAAGACACCGACGAGCCCATTTGCCTCATACGTGGCCCGTCGCATGATAGAAGCTGCACCTGCACATTGGACCCGGTTGCTCATGCGGATGACCGTTGTTCATCGGGCCGGATGACTCAACCTGGCTCCCGGGCCCGAGTATTCTCCACTTCTCCCAGAAGGAAACCTCGTCGAGTTAGTGACCGGTGGAGTTTTACGCGCCGACGCGTCCTTGGTTTTTTCTCTCTGTCTCCCTCTTGTATTTCTTCGTGTTTTACACGTGTACTGTGTACTCGGCCACCATGATGAACTAGGTACTTTTTCGCGTGCTGGGGATAGCCTTGGAATGGTGGAGAAGGAAGTAGTTTGCTTCCGGGGAAATAGTGTACTACTCTGTGCCCATAAAGCATGAACGGTGGCAGTAGCTAGCTAGCTCAGCCTTGTAGTTATCAACATGTAGAAAACCCTTTGAGACTGTTACATGATATTTTCTAGTTCATGTTGGAATCCATGGTTCCTGATGCGCCACAGGTGTGACTGTGTAGTGAGATACCCTTCAGGCGTCACAACGGCAAGGTTTATCAAGTATGTTTGTTCACACATTAATATCGTCGTTGTAGACTATCTTTAATTTTCCTCTTTATCTTGGATACTGATCCTATCAGTTACTCAAAATTGTGTTGTGGACAATGCAGTACCTAACCCGGATTTTGACCATTTACAGAGTATTCTCCTGACCTCCCGAACACATGACAAAAGACGACCAATCGGGGAGTCTGCCAGCAGCGGCCCTAGCCGTTATCGCGGCTGTCGCGAACATGGGATTGAGATGAGCATGTTAGGAACCGAATTAGAACCATCCCCACCAGGGACCCCAGCTGGCCTGAGCCCTTGTATGGGATTTGATCACATCATCAGATCATCAGAATACGAAGTCGCAGATGCCATGTTTTTCAGATCAGCTGAGTAGGGAATTGCGAACAAGCCGCACTGAAAGTGCATTGATATAAAGGATGATTATTCCTCTATTGGTATTTTGAAATTTCAACGGAAGCAAACCGTTATGTGTCAAATGAAACACCCACCCAGCCCCAGCCAGTAGGCAGTTCCAACGCCTCCACATCAACATGGATCCATATCCACTCCGATGCATGTTGGTTGGAAAAGCAAACGCGTTCTCCTGAATAAGGATAGTCAGGCGAACCGGCCCCCGGGTCAACGATCCGTCGCGGGATACCGAGGGGTCGGGGGCACAGCATTCATGATTGGAGATGCGAGAAAAGGACAAACGTAGGCTCCATACCCACACAAACATGTCAAAGTGGCCCGATTCTGTGCAGAGGCGTGCATACAAGAGCAACACTCAAAGGTTTTCGAATAAGAAAGACAAGTAATATTGAATCCCCAAACTTGTTGGACTACCTACATCACGGATACAATGTCTACTCTCGCCCAAGAGCTTCCTCCAATCATGATCAATCTCGACCTTGAAGACTATGAAGGACTGGCCGTCATCCCGTGGTTCTCTTATCGTGCGCAAGTGCCAGTGCGACCATTCCCGGGCCTCGCAGAAAGGCCAGCGATACAGACCGAGCGACTCACCATTCGGCCCATTGTGATGGCCGACTTGGAGGCTTTCCACGCCCTGCGAAGTTGTCCACTGACTCAGATCCACTCCCCCACGAGGGGTAGAACGGATAATGACATTGAAGAAACGAGAGCACACATAGAGTGGATGGAAAGTCATGATCAAGAACACTACTATTTCGGCGCCTTTTTGAATTCAACAGGAGAACTCATTGGGGAAGGTGGTCTTCCAAAAGTCGAACCTCCACGCTCCGGGTGGCCAGAGGCTGAGGTGAGAGGCTCCTGTTCCCTCGTTGCCAAGTCCCCATTTTCAACCAAGTAGCTGACCGTCAACAGATTCTCATCAAACCAGATTTCCGGAGACAGGGATTTGGCACTGAATTTTGGAAAGCAGTCACTAACTCCTGGTGGGAATTGCCGCGAGAGATGCAAAGACATCAGTTACTGCCGCTCATCGTCCCAGGTGTAGAGCCAGGAGAAGAGGTCCAGGAGGGGCTCGGATTGGCCTGGGAGGAGAGTAATGTCAGTCATTTATGATATTTTGTGTGACAAGTGCTTTGGGCTTTGTACTAACCCATTAATAGGTGGCAGCACGCGAGTTCTTTGCCAAAGTTCTTAAACAAAACCCAGTGTCGGCGACAGGCAGCTTTGAAGAGTTTGACAGGCGGCCTGGAAGAGACCTCGAATTAATCCGATGGAACGGTACGATACAAGCAAATCCATTGCACACGGCTTGATCCATTTAGGCAGAGAAATTTGTATTATAAGCGGGCAGAATGTTATTTTGTGCAGGGGTTATTTCAAAAGGTAGCCATGTTTGTTTTTTATACACAAAGAAGGGTTTAGATAGATAAACAACGATACAAATCAAGTATTTGAAGCAAAAGAACACAATAAGAAAAGAAATAAGCATAAAGACGTGAGAAATCGTTTTTTTTTTCTTTTGTTAAAATTGATTATGTCCAGGGAGTTGTAGATGTTTAAAGTAGTATAAGCACGGGAGACAGGTTGCTAAGGTCTGGATTCTCCTCTGTATGCTCCAGCGTCTCCTTGACAATGATGACATTGCTAGGATCATTTAACAAGACAAATGCAAAGGTCTCAGGAATTTTGACATGCCACTTCTTGCGCTGGAGTATTTCTACTTTGACTTGCCTTCCGGCCGACTGCCACTCACTAAAGACATCGTGGTCGTTTTAACCTGCACCAACACCAGGAGGTGTGGTAGGGAGATGCTGATGGTCTCGGAAAGTCAATATTAGGGTATCTGTCATATCACCAAGTATCACCAGTGATTTAGCGGCGGAGATACCATCCCCTCCCCGTCACTTCTCCTTATACCTACTTCACGGAAAGGGAAGGCGAAAGGCTCTATACACGGGACAAGTTCTTGGTCGGACTCCAACCATACAGGCTCTCCAGTCGATTTGTCAAGGCGCACGATCGCTACACTTCTGGGCAGGCCTTCGGACATTATGGCGATATAAAACTCACTATACTCATCTTGAGGTGAGACGTACTCCTGCGGCAGGGGTCTTGGAGAGATGCTTATGTTGATTAGCAGACCCTGAAAGAGGCCTGGTGACCGATTTCGCGACGATTGCTTAATCATGTCCATCTCAATGGCCGCGATATGATCTTCTGGGCGGCTCATGTTGTGCTGCCATGTCTTTGGGCAGCCAAAGTTGCGCTGATTAACCGGCTGGGCATAAACCACGGCCTGCTCAGTAGTCTGTGCTGGCGCCTGGGTATTATTGGTTTTGGTCTAATTCTGATTAGATACGGTCGTGAGAAGCGTGGCCTAGAACTACTTACTCCGGCAACGTTCTCTGCGTTGATTTAGCACGATTTCTACCGAGGGTTTCTGACTGACCTCGGTCAGTATTTAGTTGATAATCCATTAGAGTATATTTCAAAATGTCCCAGTCTTACCCGAGCGTCCTCGGCAGTAGAGTCATCCTCCTGAGCAGCCTGAGTTACCTGCTCGGTGGCAGGTTGGGACTACTCGACATTGACAAGTCGGTAGTGGTGAGAAAGCGAAGAGGTGGGAGTTGTCTGTCACCTTGTCGATGCGTTTCGTCTTGCTTTCATCCATCTGGCGTACATTTCCTGGCGTACACAGGAAAGGGAAAATCTACTGTTTCCGTATTTTTCTTTTGGACTGGATGGACATGTGATAGTAAATAGAAACAACTGGTTGATTGATGGATAAATTTGAAGAGTCAATAAATTGTGGACAAAGAGATTTTAATACTGTAAGGAATCTTGCCTGATCGTACAACGTGTGTACTTCGCAACTGCGTTTGCACGGAGCTTTTGGTGCCAAGCAAGTCCCGGCCCTTGTACTAATAATAAACCAGAGCAAGATTATTTTCAAAAAGCATCAAAGATCAGTTCTATCTAGCATTCAGATTGCCAAGTTTCCTGCACCCATTTTTGAGGTCATCATGACACTAAGACAATAAGTACAGCAAAGTAGGAGTTCCATACACCCCTCCCAAAGATGCATTAAGTCCATCTAGCCGCTCACACTGGTTTCGACCATATCTAAAACCCTCATACATTTGCATTTCCCAGAAGTTCATAAAGAAATGATTACTTTGTCCGTTTGTCATGAGCAGCGAGATCGCGAAAAGCACACCAAGGACTTGTCATCGCAAGTTGCTGAGAAGCTCCGGTCTCTTCATTAATCTTTAATTCATTTGCGTTTCCCCTCTTCTCGTTCCGCCACATTAATGTCAGCATAAACCGTGAACAATCGAGATCATGTCATTTTGACACGGCTGCGAAGGGTATTGTTCGTTTGGCAATAAATCATTCTCTGATTGTCTAGCACGCCAACCAACTACCCAACACGGTAGACTCGTTCAACTGCCGTTTGCAGATTGTTTCGGACCTGCATTGATGAAATTTTCTTTCTTGCCCCGCGCTACGGAATCTGTCAATAGTCTTTAAACTTCCAACTGTTTGGAAGCCATTCCTTCCCACTCTCACCTTGCACCACCACTCAACCTCCGTCCGTCATATTCAATCCAAGCATCCAAACACAAACTCACAGGGGACAAAATGCCAAACTATGGCTTGGATGGCCCAGCCATCACGACATTCGACAAATGCTCTCCTGAGATGATTCGGGCCATCCGTTCATACTTCCAGCAATGGGGCAAGCATCATATGACGAAACCTGACATGCTCCGCGACTGGAAGCTTGAGGAGCATGTCGATAACATGGTCTTCAAGACCTGGGCTAGCGACGAACCTATTTTGACTCCGGTCTTCCGGCTGCCTGTCATCCAAGATTCTTACGTTCGAGTCGGCGTTTTCAAGGAGGTAACTTCCGATACTTTTCTCACCTTATCAGTCCGCAAGAAAGCACAGCTAACATGCTGAGACTCTACCCTCCCATGGTACTACGGTGACCATTATTGCCGCGGGACTTGAAAACGACGTAGTCGGGTACTCGGGTCGATACCGCGATCCCAACCCACCTCCTGAACGCAGGGTTGGTCAGCCTGCCTTCCTGAGAGCGAAGATGGATAGTTTACAGCAATCAATCGTCCACGAGTTCTTTGATAAACAAGGAAAACCTGTTCCAGTTAGCTTCATCGACTTTGGTACCGAGAACAACATGCCATCGGAAGCTAAGCTTTGTCAAGCATACAAGACTGCCGATACTGCCTGGGCTAAGGCATGCGACACGTGGAACAGTCAGTTGTGCGTCTACCTCTGCCGCCGCAAAATCTTCGACCTATCGTAAGTAAAATCTATTCAACGCAAGTCCGGTGCACCTCCTGACACAATTTCAAGGCACACATATCCTTGGAATCCTGCAAATGATGGACAGCGAAGCTATAGTGAGGACAACTTTATCGTCGCTCCACGGATCTGCACCAGAATACCTTCGATCCTTGACCGCCACCGAGCCATTGGTGTCTTTATCGATGATCAGGAGACCCGTGGTCAAGAGGGACTAGCTGTATTCACGGGTCCTGTATCGCGTGGAATCGATACACATGAAAGCAACGCAAACGCTTGTGTCAAGCAAGAGAAATGGTGATCATGAGCAGGCTTTTGGCATTCTATGATCACTCTTGGCATTGCTGTGTATGCAAAAAAGACGAGTGAGCGAGAAAACCTAGGTCAACGCGGTTAATCCTGGTCGATGTTCATACATTCTTTCTTTTTTTTAAACTAAGAAGGCTCGGCATCCAAAACTCTGCGTTGAAGAATAATAAGCACTGCTGGAAAACTTAGCAGCAATCGCGCGACTGGTATATGGGTTTCTGTTTGCATTGGTGTATTAGGCAGACAGTTGATCACGTTTTGGTTGACCTACCTCATTATATGCAGTGTTTGTCCAGCGAGATCGAGTCTCTGAGTTGTAACAGTGGCCCCCCTATAGAAAAAGACAATATATTCTAGGAAAATGAGTACCTCTACAGGTGTTTCATATGCGAGTAACCGTGAGCACGTTCTTGGAGAGATGTGGCTGTTGGATTGGGAGATACATCACTAGCAATTATAGAGGCTTTCTCTACCCATTACTACCACTGGTTGTGACGGTCATAATACAACACTGTGTTCATGGTCCAGGATTAAACTGTCTGGTTTCCCGCCTCCAATGCATCTATAGTGGCTCCAATGATCGACACGGAGCATCGTTCCAAGCTAGATCACAAAACTTTTGGGCGGCAAAGCTTTTGCTGGACCCTCCTATTGACGACAGCAACTGAGATGGGAATTTGCATATTTAAGATTTGACAAGACTTTGTGTCGAGAACGATAATTTTCACTCATTGCCGACCATGTAAAGCTTGGCTGCTGCCGGCATGGTGGCTACCTCTACAATACCTACCTAGGTACTCTACACACCATCTCAAATCCTTCGCTGTACAGAGTAAGAGGTAGGCATGGTAGGCACCAACGGACCACTCTTTCAGGGTCCTGGGGCCATATGCTCAGTCTGGGCTTTCTTGCGGCTACCGGGATGCGCCGCTAACCTTAATGATCCTTGAACGCAACTCGACTGTTCGGTCTTTTGATAGCCGAATACCACACGGGGAAAGTCTGCATTAAGATTCGATGGGACTTGAGACCCGATGAATGTGCAAAACACCGGAAAAGGTTAATGAGGCGTCAATAGCACAATTATAGAACTTAGATAGCATTCTCATACCTGCATACTAGGTATGCAACTAACCTTAGGACATTTGGCGTGGACAATCCCGTGATTCCCATCAAGCATGAATAATAATGCCCACCATCGCCATACTAATAAAGTAACAACAATAGCTTCTTTGATAAAGTCTCTATGAACATTGGAGATGATTCGAAACGACCTCCTGTGGTCCCAAGCACTATGTCATTCGCTGGTTGTCTCCCGCCGTCGACCCATCCGGGGAATGCTCAACTGATATGTGTGTAACCTTTGTTATTCCAGGCCGGAGAATCTCTGTCTCGCTCTCGTTGCGATGGCGATGTACCTTGACCTCGGTCTCGGTTTTAGACCGGAATGGCAGTCGATCCATCCTGTAGCTCTTTGATTTTGTACTTCGACTGTGGCTTCTCGAGGAGCAGGTCTTGCCCCAGTTGTAGAGTGGCTTGAGGTGCGGTAGACAGCTGATGATGAGCTGGACGACAAGTTTGTCAGTACTATCCATGGAACTGAATTGAGAAATAAAAGAAAAGAAAAGTAACAAAGAAACTTGAAAAGACTTACTCCAGCATTGACTTCTAGAGCGCTCAGATAGACGAATTGCGTCGAATTTCCGTCTCCCCAAGCAATTCGTGGGATCTGACAAGTCTTGAATATACATATTACCGTGGTTATCAGCGACAAGGAGAATAGAATGCTGAGCTCGAGTCGAAGCTTGAAGTCGATTGACATTTTCATAAAGAGGGGAATCGGTAAGAGGAAGACAGCAACGTCTAGGACAGAATTAAGGCTCCAGGTCCAGAGATTCCAGGGGGCGTAAGACAGGCAGCTACCTGGAATCGAAGGGTGAATGTTTTTAGCCATCTAACGTGGTCTTAGCATATATAGCGATATCTCAATATTGACTACTGACCGGTGTGCAATTGAAAACGTTGAAGCCGATTCCGAATAGGCCGAACGCAATAAGAAGACCAATGTAGACGAAAACAGTGATGCGATACGTGCGGTACGAGGTTCGGTCAATCATCCGGAGATAGGTGATACAAAGGGCGACCTTGAAGCAGGTCAAGGAAGTCATCAGGAATGGCCGCCCGACATAATTGTAAAAGGTGTAAGTCTCCTTATCAGCAGCCGGACGATCTGCTAAAGGTAGTCCAAGGCCGTATTTGGTTTCTGGGTCTTCAGTTCAACGTCTTGGTATCCTCGGGTTCATTCAGTTGGTACTTACGAACGATGGCAAAGGCGTTATACACGAGAGCTGGTCCCTATGCATGCAAAGTCAGTAAAGATTCCCAATGACTTGAGAGGACCGCTTCACTTACAGCTCCTAACACTACAAGCACATCATCCAATCCGAATTTCTTTCGTCGTACATAGCATCTTGTAGCAACTGCGGCCACCATGAGAATGGAAGAGAAGACACAAAGGCCAACGACTAGTCGATACTCCGACTTGGCGTCAAGCTCTTCTGATCCGTTCACTACCCAAGTCATCTTTCGTACAGCCGTGTTCCAAGATGAGGGTTGGAGGGGGAAACTAAGTCAGATCACTTCAGAGTTGTGATTATAGAAATGCAGAGAGGAGCCATTACTTGTTGACTATTTGTGGGCTTTCTGGGCTTGAAAACAACATAGCATTTATTGTTTGTCTTGTGTCATAACCTAGCCGAGTCTGATCTGTACAGAGATGTACATTTTCTTCTCACCGGCCAGCTGCTGGTCAGGATTCCTTGCCAGGTTCTTTCCAAAGCACCGAAGGTTGAACTCCTATCCAACCTTGGAAGTTGGGACATTGTACGGGTTTCAGTGCTAGGATATGTAATAATATGTGTTCCTACCGCTTGTACCAGAGGCCGTCGATATCCTTGTTGCCTTCTCTTTTACAGTGTAGACACGTCGCCGCCATAACTTACGGCGAATCAGTCGATCCTAGGACTCGAGAGGCCAAGTCTTGCTTACAAGAACAACTTGCATCCTCGAAGCAGGCATGGTTGTCATACACATATAGAACCGGCAATTGATTGCACTGTATTCATACCGCAGCCAGGCCCAATCAATTGGACTTTTCAAGAGCATAACTCACAAATCAAGCACCTTTGAGCATGATATGACCCTGGAAAACAATTGAAGGCATCCACGTCCGTATATACAACAGAACTCTGCGTTCCGGTGGATACGGTTGACTTGCTCCCGGATGTGGTCCTGCGCATTTGCGACCGTATCATACGATGGTTGCCACTGATCCCAGTCAAGCATTTACATGAGGGAGAAACATGCCCAGTAGCAGTGCAGCTGTCCAATAGATTAGTCTACCGTCATGCCGGCAGCGGGGAGTTACATCCGGTGGACTAGGCCAGGATATTGTGTTGACAGGGGTCTGCGCATATTCGCGATAGGCTCAGTTTGGACAATGATTTGTCGAAATGGGCTCAAGTTATGCCAGGGCTTGCGAGGAGGTCTTTCCCTGCCTTGGAGGTAGACTGATTGGACTACTAGGCTTCCCGCGAATTAAAGTCCACCGGGCCGGGGATCTGGAACCGATGTTGCTTCCAAAATTTCAGAGCAGGGACATGATCCCAGGTGTATGCTGCCTGGATGTTATGAAAGAAAAGACGCGCAAGGTCTTCCAAACTTGTTCTAGATCCACGGCTCATGTATGAGGTCAGACAGTAGACTTGTCGCGACGACGCCTATGCAGGGGCTCTCTATACACTTGCTTATATTGTCATATAAGACACCGTGAAACTCATCTCGGTTAACTCGGGACTCTTTTTTTGGTAAGTAGTAGATGTTGAAAAGACAACAAACAGTGACTTGTCTCAGTCGAAAGACCACCGGAGCCGTAGATAGGTCGAGTCTGCAAGAAACCCTGCTGCTGCCTTCCACATACATCTAAGCGAGTCTTCTGGACTGAACCCTGTTGGGAATCGCCACGGCAAAGCAACTCCTCAGGCGTCTGATTATTCTTTCCCTCTAGAATTCTGAATTTTGTCTGAATCCCATCTTTTGTTGGCATCCAGTCAGTAACTATGTCACAAAACGGCGACAACATCTCCAGCGAAATGAAAGCGGTCCCTACAGAGTCAGTGTCCACCATTGACAGGACTGGCTCAGAGATCGCCAGTCAACGGCAAGACGATGCGCTCGATTTTCTCAAACAGCACAAAGGCGAGGTCCAGGCAGAGAACCCCAATAGTTCGTCTTTGGCCAGATCTCTTCGTAAACGGATTGATCTTCGATTGATGCCGTTCCTGTGCGCATGCTATACCCTGAACTTTATTGACAAAGTTCTTCTCAACGTGAGTTGTCTCTCAAAACAATCTTGCGCGACATGGTTCTGATCGGGACAGTATGCCAAAATCATGGGCTTGGAAGCCTCCTTGCATCTGGCGGGCAACGACTATTCCAACGCATCTTCAGCCTTTTACATTGCCGTTCTGCTGTTTTCACTCCCCAACATGTGGCTGCTCAACCGCGTCCCAGTCGCCAAGTGTCTGGCCGTGAACCTGATCGGATGGGGTCTCTGCTCCGCCTGTCATGCCGCCATTCGCAACAATGCCGGGCTTGTGGCGGTTCGCGTTCTCAGTGGTGCCTTTGAGTCTGGTATTCCGCCCGCCTTGATGCTCCTGAGCAGCCAGTACTTTACCTACAGCGAGCAGGCACCGCGATTCGCGTACTGGTACATGGGCATGGGTAACGGCCAGATTCTGGGAGCTCTCATCTCTTTTGGTTTCCAGCACATGTCGCCCACGGCTCCCCTATCTAGCTGGAAGACCATGTTCCTGGTTCTCGGTCTAGTCACCATGACTGTCGGTCTGCTCGTCTTGCTCTTTGTTCCCGACTCACCAATGAAGGCCAAGTTTCTATCAAATACTGAGAAGATTGCTCTACTTGAGCACATCAAAGTGAATCAGACTGGCATTGACAGCCGGAAATTCCACCCCGGTCAACTCCTAGAGGGACTGCTCGATCCAGGCTGCTGGGGCATATTCTTGTTGATTCTTTTGCAATCATCTGGTTCCGGTAAGTACTTTGGAAGAATAGGACTGTCGCTCCATCTGTCTGTGTCATGTTAACTCATCAAATTTAAAGGTGTTGTCACTGCCTATTCTGCCACCATCCTTACTTCCTTTGGCTACACGCCCAAGCAGGCTGCCCTCCTCAACATTCCCTCGGGAGTTGTCAATATCATCTGGACACTCAGCGCCGCAGTGATCGTCCGATATCACGGTAGACGATGGCTGATCAACGTAGGAGCAGGTACAGTCGCGACCATGGCCGCAGCACTGCTATCATTCCTGCCCAAGACCAACAGGCCTGGCCTCCTGGCTGGAATGTATCTAATCAATGTCCTTCCTGGTGCTTCCAACATTGCCTTTCAGTGGCTCACTTGCAACACCGCTGGACACACCAAGAGGACCTACGCTACGGCTGGCATGAATGCTGCATTCGCCATAGGCAACATTATTGGGCCTCTGACCTTTAGAGCCAAAGATGCCCCCCAGTTCAAACCGGCTAAGCTGACGCTGGTCATCATGTGGGCTGTATCCATCTTGGTCAGCGCATGTTGTGCATTTTATTATCACTGGATGAACAAGTCCAGGACGAGAACTATTGAGGTCGTAGAAGACGAGGTTGAAGCCAGCAAGGCATATGCAGGATTGACCGACAAGGAGAACAAGAGTTTTGTCTATCGCCTGTAGAAGCAGCCCAAGTATAAGGCACAGCGAGTATATAATCAGAGGTATTGCTTGATCACACAGGCACGTGCATAAGATGGATTGGCAATATGCAGTGATTGTGCGCGGTATCAGGTTATAGTGCCAAAAGGGATATTTTGAGTAAAATATTGCAGTTATTAATCTAGTTACTACATCCGGTTCTTGGGTTTCGGCCAGAATGTGTTTAGTTGAACCGGTAACAGAATCAGTCTCGCAGCCCACCATCGGATGAAGGCAACACGGGGCATGCCAGATTGCTACATGCTGTCCTATTGCGTGGCAACAATGAGTTGTATGGCGCCATGACCCTCAGGGTCTCTGGGCCCAGGATCCGTTATGCAACAACATGGATTGCGGGAGAGTGTTCCGTCGCAACGTTCAAATCCATCCCTGCCCTCCCATGTAGGTGAGTGGACCTAGATAGACATCCTTGTGGTGTTGTCGCCTCGGTAAACAGAAAGATAATATAGACACCAAGGGCTGACGGGATTTACTGGCTTGCATCCATTCGAAAAGACGTAAAAAATAGGTTCAAGACCACTCACAACTCTGAACTCCAACCAAGTCCAGTATTTCGTCATGTCTACCACCCTTGAACTGTTGGCGGAACTGCAACAAGCAGCGCAAAGAGAAGCCAATGGCGACAAATATGCACACCTCGAGCTACTCAAGGGCGTGCAGAGACTGCAAAATATCGTCACCACACCGGCGGAGAAGATGATGAGGATGCGATTCCAAGCTTACCAGAACGTGTGCGTGCGCGTGGCTCAAGAAAAGGGCATCTTGCAGACGCTGGCAGCAAAACGCAAGAGCACTGCCCGAGAGCTGAGTGATGCCACGGGGGCCAAAGAGCTGCTTATAGGTACAGAAAAAAGAAGCCAACTCTTGAGTGGGTTTAAAATAACTAATTCAATGTGTCTCTAGTGAGGATAATGAGACTCATCACCATCATCGGGATTGCCGACGAGGTTGGGCCCAGCACATACCAGGCCAACGCGACGACAGACTTTAGTGTCAAGAAGGGCATTCTTGGCGACGTCAAGTATTAGTATGTGACTTGATAAATCAAATGGCGAGATGAATTTCTAATCAACATTCACTAGCACGGATATCGTTTTGAAGCTCTGCAGCAACATGGGACCAATCGCCAAGGCTCACGACTTTGATGAAATAGATGTACACACCTTTACATTTGGCAAATCAATGTTTGAGTTTACGGCAGAGAACCCCGAGTACGGCAAGGCTTTCGACGACTTCATGACAGCTCGCCGCGAGGCTACTTGGGACAGGTGGTTTGACATTTTCCCAGTCAGGGAAAAGGTCAAGTCTACCGACATTGGCGATGTCTTCCTGGTTGATGTGGCCGGCGGCCAAGGATATTGGTCGCAGCAGTTTCGCCAAGAGTTCAAAGATTACCCCGGTCGCATCGTTGTCCAGGTTAGTAAATTGGATCATCTCTTCCTCTATTGGCATGTCTTTTGAGTAGGATTCAAGGACAGCTCTTTTTTTGTTTTCCCCGGGTTCTCTGCTCTAAAAGCAGTGCCATATTACTCTAGATTTAGTTCCGATGCGAATTGAAGAGAGCAATTACTGACACCCCTCGAATAGGATCAGCCACATGTCATCACCAAGCTTGACGGTATTGAGACGATGGCTTACGATTTCTTTACGCCACAGCCATTGGTTGGCGCAAAAATCTACTACTTCAAGCAGATCCTCCACAATTGGGATGACGAGAAGAGCAGAAGCATCTTGAAGAATACGGCTGCCGCTATGAACAAGGACTCGATTCTGCTCATCAACGATTACGTCCTGCCAGAATCCAACGTCGGCATTCGCGCAGTCTACATGGATATCGCAATGCTTGTCATGCTTTCGGGGATAGAAAGAACCGAGTCACAGTGGACACAATTGGTGGAGTCAGCAGGTCTGGTTATTACAAAGATTTGGTACACGGATGAAAAGAAGAATGAAGGGTCGGAAGCCGTTATTGAGATCCGCCTCCCGGAGCATCTGCAATAAAGAGAAAAGAGAAGAAAAAAAAGAGGATCTGGACGTCGGATCAAGCTTTGATAACAATCTGACCAGCTCCCGAATGCAGTATAATGAATCCATTATAATACAACACACCCGATGCACCCCGATGTCAAGAAATGACTGAATCATCCATTTCAAACACTCGGGCCCATTTGTCATGGTAGGCGAAATGCTTTCTTCGGATGGAGCCGAAAGCACATGTTCTCAACATAGTGTCAAGAAAAGCTTGGCGGCCCGGGACCTGCCCGTTTAGGTAGTTTCTTATGCATCAGATATTATTGATAGACACCTGTGAGAACTGCATCGGTCATCCAGATTTCCAATTTGAAAATTACGCATTTAGCTGAATACTTTTATTGGTGGTTGTTTCGCGAATGCAACGCATTTAAGGTTCTCATCCCGGACAATCTCACAAACATGAGATCGTTCGCCTAATGAAAATGGAACGTGGCCGACACCCGAAGCTTGATCAATGCCAAGCTGAGGAATATAATCCAAACCTGGGCCGCTCAAGTTCGTACCAATTGTGGTAAGTCTTCTCAGGGTCGCGAGAGTTCGTACTGCGATTCATCTCAGGCTACTCGACCTGGGCAAGGAATTTGGAGTCTTACTGCTCGCTGTCGCTCAATTGGATAGCGAGTATGCTGTCAATCAGCAGTCTTTTCCTCGGTGCATTGCTAGCTGGCGTTGCAAGCTCAGCAGCAAAGCATCCCCGTGCGACGATAGACTCGGGAGAAGTCATTGGTTCGGTCACGAAGCTGCCTTCGAATAAGACATCATACAACTTCTACGGAATACCGTATGGTGCGAAGCCAGAACGCTTTCGCCCGCCCGAGCAACCCAAGCCATGGACGTCGGCTCGAAATGCCACGACGAAACAGAACATCGCTTGCTACCAAAACTACATTTACAACGATGCGACGTACGACAATTTGATGACGCTCGTTGTGGGACCAAATACTGCACCCCCGGAAGAGCGAGAAGACTGCCTAACTCTCGATGTCTACGCTCCTCCATTTGTCTCTAATGGGACGAAAAAGGCGGTTCTATTTTGGATTTATGGCGGCAGCTATCGTACTGGAGCAAACACCAACCCCAACTACGATGGTTCGAGCTTTGCAGGGGATCAAGACGTTATTCTAGTGTCTCCAAATTGTAAGTTTAGTGGGTGGTGTTTTCCATCTAGCGGGTAACGCGGGGGATACCCGGCCCACTGGCGGGGTACTCGTTAGCGCTTCCAGCTTATATACCAGCCCGCGGAACCTTGTCCCATCTTCCCTACGCTTCTCTAATCTCTCGGAGTATCAAGAAATTAACATGTTTATCAGATCGATTGAACGTTCATGGTTTTCCTGCCAATCCTCAGCTCGAGGATCCAGACCAAAACCTGGGGTAAGATTACAGGCGCTGCTGACCCAGTGTGGAAGAATCTATAGTAACGTGACTCTCCAGACTGCTTGACTTGCGCCTCGCCCTCGAATGGACTCGGAACAATGTTGCATCCTTTGGCGGCGATCCCGAAAAGATTACACTCATCGGTCAAAGCGCTGGTGCTGCCATCGTCGATATGATGGTTTCAGCACCTCCGGATCCGTTAAACTTCCGCGCGGCCATCATGGAGTCTGGCCAGGCAAGCTACAATGGTGGAGCTGCCATTCCCGGATGGGCATACAGAACTCTTGCCGAGGCCGTTGGCTGTAATGGAACTGCCACTCAAAAGTACGACTGTATGACGACGGCTTCGGCGAAACGTTTGAAGACCGTATCCGAGAACCGCTCAATCTGGTTTGGTCCTCCCATCCAGGACGGCGCGACTTGGGCCAAGGCACCACGCCAGAATAGGCTTCACTCGACAAACGAGAGCTCAATCATGGCACGTGTCCCGATACTCATTGGTAGCAACGCTGAAGAGGGTGCCATCTACACCACGGGTGTCAAGAGCGCCGTGTCTTTTCTACAAGAGCATTACGGCTTCAGCAAGGCCAAGGCAAAGGCTCTCTTGGAGTATTACCCGATTGTGCCAGGCAGCCGTATTCAAACACAACAAGATCAGGCCACTGCAGTCATGACTGAATCTTCTTTTGGCTGCCCCGCAGGCTTTGTGTACAATGACTCCATGTCTGTCGGTATTCCTTCCTGGCGGTACTACTTCAACGCCAGCTTTGCCAACTCGGAGCTCGTCCCAGGTGCATACCACGCCTCGGAAATACCACTGGCCTTTGGCACATACCAGCGTGAAAATGCGACGGACTTCCAGGCCAGCCTGTCAAAAGATATGCAGCAAGCATGGAGTAGGTTTGCAAAGAACCCCTCTGCAGGTCCGGGGTGGCGCCAAGATGCCGTTGCGGTATTTGGAGGGAACGCAAGTCCCGGAGAGACGGACGAAAACCGTCCAACAATGACCTTGGCGACAACAAGCTGGATGGACCAGAGGTGTGTTCTTTACAAACCGAGCACGTAGCTTGCAAATCTGTATATAACAATTTGAATCCATATATTAAAGGCTGCTTTCCGTTAATGTCAAGTCCGTTGATTTCAAGTGAAAATGCCTAGTACTCAGTAACACCACCTTGACGACCTGGTACCTCCAGAATGTAAGCACCATCAAAGTACCTGGAACTTTTGTGCCTCCACGGTGGCAGACATCAGGATAACGCGGAGGTCATCGCGGCTCTTGACGGTATTCTTGAGCATTATTAGGAGGATATCAGTCTGCATGCTCGGTTCGTGTACCTCGTCGATGATAATGCACGAATACCCGCTGAAGCTCTGATCATTCTGCGTCTCGATAAGCAACAGCCCATCCGTAACAAATCTCAGCCTCGTATGCTTGGACAGAATGAGCCCTTCCTTTCCCGCAAGCCAGCTTCGAAGAAGTTCAACGGGCAACCCAAGCACCCCCAGATACAAGCCCGCCTTGAGGCAGCCCACAAAACAGTGGCCGACACAACAGCCGTCACTTCCTCACTGGCTGGCGTGACGCTGTAAAGTCATCGGCACGGAGGGAACTCCAGCAAATTTTGCACGCATACTGGCGGAAGCCAAGCATATACCGACGTGCATCGAGTTAATAATGTGGGCTCTCTGTTTATCACCAAAGGTATCAGACATGCTTTTCACATTGAACATGTGGATATTATATGACATTTTAATGTTTTATTTGCAATCCGTAACCGCAGTCCCATCTCTGAACTAAAGATTGCCAATAACTTGTCGTGCCAGACACTTGGCTTCCGCCAAATCGACATTGCTTGGCTTTCGCCACAATGGCAATACTCGGCTTCCGCCGTATTGGAATCGCTTGGCTTACATTGAAATGAAAAAGCTTGACTTCCGCCAACTCGCCAGTTTCCCCTAGTGTCTTCTCGAGTCCATCGAATATTCTTAAATATGCACTTGGCATATGTTCGTGAATGTGTTCACCGTCCCATTAAGCCTTGTTGGAGGACGGAATGTCCTTCCTTTTTGCTCGAAAAATATGAATGCCATGATTGCCACGAATTTTGGCTCCGGTTTGAGCCAACCGAATTCGCTTACTGAGACGATCGATGATTTCTTGACCTAAAGGGATGATCTGAGGTGCTCGAGGGAAGTGTGACTCTCCGAGGTTGCACTCCTCCTTTTCGAGTATCGGATCCCAAGGTGTCTTTGGGTGTCTTCAATATGTCAGCATACTCAAATCGATCGTGTGTTGTCGGGACCTACGAGGCATCGAAGAGTCTGCGACGACAGAGGTAGATGCACAGATCTTTGTTCCAATCATCAATTGCATTGGCCCAGGCTCTGTCGGCAAGAATGTAGGCCCTGGAAATCTTGCGATCATCGGGCTGGCTGTCGGCAGTGTGAAAGTCGATGTAGGTAGCAGGTACCCATCTACCCTTTGCATCGACAAAGTCGTGGATAATTGAATCTAGAATCTTGTCAAGGCGTGCTCTCACCAATGCAGATTGGCCGGCTCTGTGCTCAGGTGGCCCATCGTACTGTGAGATTTGAGCGTCGTGCTTTATCAACGTATCCTTTCCGGCCTATATAGTCTATTAATTTAACTGGGCGCAATATAATAATATTTTAAAATAAAAATCTTTCTATTTCTTTTTCTCTTTTTTGATTTTTTCTCTTTTTTTGTTTTTAATTTCTTTTCTTTTAATTTTTTCTTTTTTAATTTCTTTTCTTTTAATTTTTTCTCTTTTAATTTTTTCTCTTTCATTTCTCTTTTTTATTTCTTTTGTTTATTTCTTTCTTTTTTATTCCTTTTTTATTTATTTCTTTTTTATTCCTTTTTTATTTATTTCTTTCTCTTTTTTATTTATTTCTTTCTCTTTTTTCTTTCTTTTTTTTCTTTCTCTTTTTTAAACTTTTTTTTCGCAATTGTCTTTTAGTCTCTGTTTATGTGACCTATATTTTACTTACTCCCAGCGACATCCTTCGTTGGGCTTAATTTGTTGGCATGGTATTCCCTTGGGACACGGCAGGTTGGCGAAAGCCATGAAAACCACGCAACCCTCGACAAGCTGTGTGCCAGCCCCGACGTTGTGACAACGGCTGTGAGGATTATTGCCCAGATACACAGTGGCAAGAAGCTTGGCGACATTCTGGTCTTTATGCCTGGAGAACAAGACATCATCCGTACTTGTGGCATGCTGGCGGCCGAGGTACCCAGCATGGAGACTCTTCCACTGTACGGATCTCTCCCAAAACAATTGCAGGATCGCATCTACCATAAGTCCAGCAATGGCAAATGCATCGTCAGCACGAATATCGCTGAAACTTCGTTGACTATACCAAATCTGGTTTTTGTCATCGACTCGGGCCTGGCAAAGGAAATGCTTTGGAATCCGCGTGTACGCATGAATCAACTTCTGCGTGTGCCTATCTCCCGCTTTTCTGCTGATCAGCGCAAGGGTAGGGCAGGTCGTATCTCTGACGGAGTATGTATCCGCTTGTACACGCAGAGTGCATTTCAGACAGAGTTCCGGCAGTCTACCATGCCCGCGATACGAAGCTCTAGAATGGAGTCTGAGGTATTGGCTCTGCTTTGCGCCGGCCATCGAAACCTGCTTGGTCTGGACTTTTTAGATTCTCCGGACCCTGAAAATATTGCCAGCGCCATCCGAGAGCTGCTAGACTTGTGAGTACTACTGATATGGGATAATACTATGAGCTTTGTACTGATACTGGAGTTATACAGGCGCCTCATTACCGGCAGTGATCAGGTCAATGAGACCGGTCAAGTCATGCTCCCACGCCTTTCGCCCACGGTAGATGGGCGGCTCGCCGTGCAATTTCCTATTGCACCAGTGATGTTCAGAGTTTTGGAGTCAGCCGCAAGGCTTGAGTGTCTGGAAGAGATGTGCGCAATAGTCGCTGCATCTAGCCAACAGAACCCCATTTGGGTGCGCCCTACGGAGTTCGCCGATGCCGCTGACCTGCACGGCCCTGCCCTGTTCGCTCATCCATTGTCGGACCACATCACGAGCCTCAACGCTGTGCAGGCGTATGCCAAGGCATTCATGGAAAAGAAGGTGGACCTCAACGAATGGTGCCTTGAGAACTTCCTTTCGCGAGCCGCCCTCGACAGTGTTTGCACGCTTCGCAACCGGCTCATCAAACTTGCCGAGAAGAGATGGCCTGGCTGCATCCCGACAGTCGCAGACGACATTAGTGCTGATGAGTACCATGTTCGCATCAGGAAGGCCTTGGCCATTGGTCTCTGTACACAATCGGCCGTGAAAAAGATCAAAACAGATCTGCACATGACGGTCAACTACAACAAGGGCGGCATCATATCTGCAGAGAGCAGCGTCCTTTACCATGGATACGACTTGTCCAGCATGCCAATCAACAGGGCAAGCAATGGTTTTCCGGCCTACCAATGGATTGTCTACGACGAATTCGTCAGTGTGGCCGGAAAGCCGACGTTTAGTAACGTGACGGTTATTGAACCTGAGTGGGTCTGTGTAAGTTCAACCATCCTCTATTCCATTACAGCATGATGCTCATATTATATCAGAATGAAGAGTTCATGTCTCGGGACCGCGCTACCAAGAAGTATAATGGTCAACTCAAGCAGCCCAAGATCCAAGCCAATCTTGCAGCGGCTCGACAGTCAATGGCCGACACAGCAGCAGCCACAGCATCAATGACGCAAGTCACGATATAGTATGCTCGATAGGTCCCATGCCCTTTGTAGTCGTGTGCATTTTGCAATGATCAACACAAGTTCTGACATGGACGCGGAAACTCGGGCAGATGTTGCGATTGTCGCTGGCGAAAGCCATGCCGTACCAACACAGATCTTTTCAAGCATGGACGCGAAGGAAGTCCAAGATTTGCTGTGGTGCTTTGGGCGAAAGCCTTGATTGACGTAAGTCACGACAATTCCCTGTAGAGGAAAGTCAAAGGTGGATATGTCTCTCTGTGTTGTTTACGAGAAAGATCACTGTCGCAGGCGCAAGCCTTGCATCTTGTTTTATGGCGAAAGCCATGAAATTCTTGTACGGGCGCAAGCTCTGCATCTTCATTATTGATTTTAGAATTCCTTCGATTAAGGTTTTGAGCTACCGAGAGCGTTATGCCTCTTCACCCGAAAGGGTAGACAAATACCAAACATCGTTTCTTGAGTGTTCGTCTTGCGACTTGAATGATTATTAAGTGTTCATAAGTAGACCGAGACCTATATGCCAGCTCGCGGGTGTCAAAGAGTGCTGAACGATGCTGGCTGGTACGGTTGACCATCGTGAGCTTCGTCTCCCCTTACGAGGAAAGACTTGAAAAGCTTGCTATGGTTCCCACAGGCCAATTAACTTGGGTCACTGTCATGTATCGTGAAGATCATGCAAATTCTTCAGATACAGTCCACCAAACCTGGAGCAGACGATGATCGCAGAAACTCGATTAACATTTATCTATCAAACCATTTCTGAAGCGCTTGTATTGATAATTACGGAGTACTTTAGATACGTTGCATGGCTTGCGCCCGTACAAAAGTCGCATGGCTTTCGCCATAGACGAGATACATGGCTTGCGTCCATAAGCTTTCTGGGCCCATGCCTCTTTTTCTTGCCTCTGATACGAAGTCAAGAGACTGCGCATGGCCCAACGTCTGACTCCTTGTAATCCCTTCTCCATTCTTTGCAAGGCTTGCGCCATCAGCAGTGCCTCTCTTTCTCTTTAATTTGCTGCGGCGGGTGCAGAACCGTTTACGAATAGAGATTCGTCGTCGTCAATGGGCAGCGCAGGGGGGGAGTCTGTGCACGCCAGATCTGCCGAGGATCTCTCCCTTATCGACATTTTTCCCTAGATAATTTTTGTCGGCCTGAACTTGACGGAAAATGTCGGGCATCTGCTTGTGGATTTGCGGTGCTCGAAGGAAGTGCTTGTCGCTGTAATCTCGCTCCTCTCTCTCTCTCGAGTCGGATCCCAGTTGTGTTGGTGGCTTGGAGATGTCAGCATATGCGTCACAGTGTATTGTGTGCTAATGTGACTTACGTGGAGTCAAAAAGTTTGCGACGGCACAGGTAAACACAGAGGCTGTGGTTCCAGTCGTCACACGCGTCGGCCAAAGCTGAGTCGGCCAATACGTACGCTGCCCATCGTTTTTGGTCCGATGGCTTATTCACACCACCGTTGCGGAAGTCGATGTGGCTGACGGGAACCCACCTTCTACTCCTATCTATGAAGTCGTGGACGACGGAGAGTTGCAGCTAGTCAAGGCGAGCCCTCATGTAGGCAGCCTCTCCAGCCTTGCGATCTCGAGGGACAACGTAGTCCGAGGGCTTTCCCAGGAAATTGAAGAGACCATTCTCCCGGTCATCCTGGAATATTGTGCGAGCCTTCTTCGGATCGGGCAAGTCCTGTCCATGTTAGCTCAAATAAATTATGACACGGAAATGCAATTCGATGGTTTACCTTGATGAAGCGGCCGACTTGAATCCTGTTGGAATCCAGCTTAGGGCCGTGGAACTTGATGGGAGGCAGCGATTCGGCGCTCGTCCATCCCCGGAAAACCAATCCATCAGCCAAACGCCTGAGTTCTGCATCCGTGAGGCGACGAGGATTCTCCCTGAAATGCTTTGACCACTTGGTGAAGTAGTCACGGATTTTCTCCTTCATAGCTCGGCTGCACTCATCGAAGCAGGTGATGGGGTTAGCCGTCAGCTCACAGTCCTGCGTTCGTCGCATCGGTGCCGAAATTTTGGCACATGTATCGCAACGAAGGGAGAATGGCGAGGTTGAGTGATGATGTTGCGCAGTAAAGGTTGAAAAATGTTTTGACCTTGTGGGGATTTATTTGCAGGCTACAGGAATCGAGAAATTAGCATTTATTGACCGTTCTCGTAGCTGAATAGAACAAGAGAGGGTTTAAAAAAACCATGTCAGCCAACAGGGTGTGGTGTGAAGACCTACTCCACTCCAAGACGTTTCTGCGGCAGGTGTGAGCGTTGATGGTGATGATGGGTGGAAGTCGTACAGACAGGAAGAATTGCTCAGGTACCAGATTAAAAAGTTTCATGGTCCTGATTGCTATCTGGGAGGGGGGAGGGGGGAAAGAGTGCGTGGAGGATGATGGGCGTGTACAGTTGCGCGTTCGCGTTTTGATCAAGGCTGTCCGATGAAGGCCGTGGATGAAGGACAGCTATCGAAAGCTGAAATAGCTTCAAACGCGAGGGGGGAAATAAAGATGCTTTGTAGCTCTGGCAAGTGGGGCAGGGACAGAGGACGCAAGTCAAAGTAGAATAGGAGCCTGTAACAATCTGAAAAGTTTTACCAAGTCCCCAGAATATCAATCTCGTAAAACAATCCGCTGTTTCCTCTGTCAATTATTGATTATGACTATTGTTCGTTTCCATTGACAATGATCGACTTGGGGATAATACATTTGCCTTTCACCGCGTGGTTAAAAACGAAGCATTTTGACCTCTGGGAGTTTGTTCCACTTGAAGATTTCACAAATCCGTCTTATACCCAAGTGTGATATCTGTATCCTTCCACATATCAAGCCTTGAGAAGCTCAAAAAAACTTGTCCCATCTCAAACACTGCTTTCAACACAACGATTACTCTTGGTCAAGCGTATCCACCTCGCGCATTCATCATGCCGGAGCCTCTGGAGTAAGTCAACCGTTTATACTTGCCAGCTTTGAATCTAATCCGAGCGTGCAACTAATGCTGCATTTTAGTGAGAGCTCCTTTTCTCGAGCCATCGTCTCTCCCGATGACTTGAGCGAAGAGGATATCAGAGCCGCTCGAGGCTTATGGGATCAAGCGATCGTAATGATTCCCAGGTCAATACGACCGTCTTCAGCGAAGCTCGATGAAGACGAATTCAATTCTTTCCTTAATTTTGTCTTCGCAGCTTGGAACATCGTGGATAAGCCAAAGAACGCCACACAGAAGCGAAAGACTGCTCACATGACGTCTTTGCCAGTGGGAAAATGGTTCTATGATGTTCCTCGCAGCAAGCAAGACCAGAAGCAGGGAGAGACTGCTGAGAAGAAACCAGTCCCAGCTTGGAAACAAAAGGGTGGTGACGCACACTGCCGCCCCGAGATCATCAGTGGCACCATTGTGTTCAAGATCATTGATTCCCACTCGACAATGCACAACTTTGAAGATGTGCGCTGGAGCTATCGTGGAGGCCTCACCACAGAGCTCAAGATCAGAATTTGTGCCCACTTCGACACAAATGAGATCTCCCACGTTAGGGAACATAATCTCAGAGCCGCGAGAAGCTTGACGCAGGCATACATTCGTCGAACATACATCCTCGACCAAAGCTCTGTCGAGGAGATGAATCCTGTCCCAGTTTTTATACCAATGAATCTACGCCTGCCACTGTGGAAGATCATATCCCGAGAGGCCAAAAACGGCAGGCGTCTGGCAAAGAAGGAGCTGGCCAAGATGAAGAAGTCGTACAAGTTCTAATTGTGCGATCGACATTGGGTGGCCACATATTCGCAGTGGGACGCAAACAATACTACAATGAAAAATAAAGCAAAAGCAAAAAGGAGTTGAAAGAAAGAAAAGGGGTGATAATAATAAGACCAAAAGAAAGAAAAAAAATAGAAAATAAAAATAACAGAAAGAAGAGAAAATAAAAGTGAAAGAAAATAAAGCTAAAAATGAAGGAAAAAAGTAAAAGGGCAAAAGAGAAAAAAGAGAGAGAGAAAAAGGAGAAAGAGAGAGAGAAAAAAGAACAAGAAAAGAAAGATAATTCATAATGCTCTTCATGTAAACATAATCTCTCCCTCGAAATTTAACATCTTACGGCTTTAGCTATGGCTAGTATTCATTGCTGGCGTTGGGTGCGCTCTCCCGGAACCTAGGGAATGGTGTTCTAGGGACGATTGACAAGATCTGGCATGGTAATCTTTTTTCTAATGCCAAACTTGCGGCTCCTGTCTTGACCATGTCATGGACGCCAGTAGATTCAGCGGAGCATCAAAGTTATCTTCGAAAGCGAGGGAATTTCGGCTAGATGAATGAAATACCAACAGATACGCCCTGGTTATCTCTCCAATGCGATGGTACTTTGCTGCATACGACATTTGTTCACTGCTCTATCGCGTATTGTAGGATGTCAAGGTGACCACCAGCCCAGACAAGTAACAATTTCATACCGATAGGACAAATATGATAAGTCGCTTGTTTGAATTTGTTACGCATATCATTTGCGGCAGTAGTACTACATTGCAGCAATATTGCGAATATAAACATGACATATTGCTCTGGCAGAAATGAAATAAAAGGATTATAAATAATACTATGCACTAGGAAGGGGGTTGAATAAATCGTGCTCCTTCAGTGTATGCATCACGTGAACAAGGCAACGACGATCGTCTATTAGGCGGCACCAAATGAAGAGAAGGGTCTCGAGCGATTGGTGGGTGGGGACCGCAGGTTGTTCCTCACTCTCAACATCTTCCTCCTAGCGACATGACCTGAAAAGGAGCCACAAGAGCAACACACAGCTAGCGCCCTTGACGACTCCAAGAAGGACGGGGAAGCCGTAAAGATGCTATCGATCCTCCGGAAAGCCAGGCTCAAGGATAAGGAGATGAGGATCTTGATGCTGTAAGCGAGCCTTTGACGACATGGCGCCGTCAAGAACTTGACACTAACCTGCCACAGTGGACTTGACAACGCGGGGAAGACGACAATTGTCAAGAAGATTATGAATGAAGATGTCAATACTGTCAGTCCGACATTAGGATTCATCATCAAGACAATCGACTATGACGGGTACGTGCTTGGGCGGCGGCGAGAAAATGTCATGTGCGCCTCGACTAATGTGATGACAGGTACAAGTTAAACATTTGTGAGTTGCCAAGAAAACAACATGCCACCACTGTGGCTCGGCTTTGCTGAATGCCTCAATTGTGGATAGGGGACGTTGGTGGGCAGAAGACGCTGCGATCCTACTGGAGGAACTACTTTGAGAAAACGGATGCCCTGATATGGGTCGTGGATGCAACAGATCGTCTGAGGATTGACGACTGCAAGGAAGAACTACACGGGCTTTTGCAAGAAGAGGTACGTTGAATCCACGATTTTAAAGCAGGCTGTGCTGTGCTGTGCTGTGCTGTGCTGCACGAGGGCAATCCAACTAACCTGTAGCCAGCGACTGTCGGGCGCGAGTCTCTTGGTGTTTGCGAACAAGACCGATGTCCAAGGGTGCATGACCGAGGACGAGATTCTACAAGGTCTTCAGTTGAAGGACATTCGGACTCACCGTTGGCAGATTTTGCAGTGTAGCGCCATGACAGGGAGGAACCTCAAGGAGGGGCTCGCGTGGGTGGTTGAAGATGCGAAAGCAAGGCTGTTTCTCTATTGAGACGCACTGAAGCATTGACAAATTATCGTGATTCGGTATATGATCACCGTCGCGGCTTAAACACGACCAGCGATCGACATTCGGTCGGTGTTTGTGGGGGAGTTGGGCTACCGTATGGGGTCTTGTTTGCTGCCTAGGCGGAGCTTTGCGCCTCGGACGCTTCACCGGACCTACATGTATATGAAGGGCGGTAGGTGAGAAAAAGGGGTACGTACATTGAGTTGTTCGAATAGGACAAGATGAGTGGACAGTTATGTCTCTATGGGCAGGACAATTGAGCCATACGTACAACGAAGCAGGGTATTGAAATGTCCCTGATTCGGCAACTTGGTGTAGTCAATACTCTATGACGTTCTGCTCTGCTCTCACCCAAGCGCATTCGCCGTCGGACAAATTCTAGGTACGTGCCTACATTATCTTGCAGATGCAGGGGCTTCCCTCTCTCACATCAGCCGACTGGGGTACGATGTAAAGTGAAACAATATCTTCTGCCGTCGCATTCAAGTCACCAAACAGGACACGATGGGGCTGAAAAGAATACATTGCGTTCTTGTTTCGAGATAGAACAATGTGTCACTCGAGGGATAGAGAATCATGTAAAATCTGTTTTCAACAATGGCCGCATTATATACTCTAGAAGGAGACTTGCACTCGGCTGGCTGGCTGTCAGGCTGTTGTCAGGCCTTCAATGTTGACTTGTCAGAAGAGCTGTGGGCTCGCTCTAGCCTGGAGAAGCATCGCGGCTCAAATTAGTCTACCCGGTTGCCTTGTTTGCTTGTTTACTTTTAGCAAGAACAAACTCGTGATGGCTGGAGGGAAAAGAAAACAAGACGAAAAAAAAATGCCGCGTTCCTGTTGATTTTTCTTTTTGTTCCAAAAAAGCTTATCCAAGGATCATCGGATGTTGTAAACATTGACACTGTCATTGGAACCAATTGGGCGCATCATGGGACGGGGGTCTATCGTTTTGAGCCCCAGAATTTTGGGTGAGGATTCAGGGATGCAGTACTACTTCCTGCGTAGAGGCAGCAGATAGGCGGACAGAGGCGCAATGGTAGAACCCACTTTGGCGGCTCCAGCTCCCCTCTCCAGCCCAAAGCTCGCCAAGTTGCTTGGTAACCGAGAGCGCCCGCTTTCAAAACAAAAGCCGCCGTGCCGTATTTGCCTGTGCAAGCTCGCATTTGATCAGCTTAGGTTTGCGCCGAACGCCCGACTTTGCGATCTGCTTCTTTCATCAAGGTTTTCTACCACAGGAGCACCCAAAAAGGTGAAAACAAAACAATACACCGGCCAACCAGCTGCACGCGCGCTCCGTCGAAAAGAAAAGAGCAAGAAGAACCGCCCTCCGTGGTCCGGTCCATGTACACAACCATAAAATAGCTGCCCACCTATCTCAACACCCAGAGAGCAATGTCCGAGGACGTCTCCAAGTTTCTGGAGCAGGTTCGCGAGCTTGGGGATCGACGAGCCGAAGAGGACGAAGCCCGCTCGAGAGAGCTGGAAGAGAAGATATTAGCAGACAGAAAGGAACGGCAAGCCCGCCGTGCAGGTACGAACTGACTTACTATAATCTACTGTTATTTACTTGTTGTTTGTTTGTCTTGCTTGTTTGCTTTACATACATTTGCTTGCGCGCGCTTGACCCCTCCATCCTAAACACCATCATTGCTGCTGCAAACCTCAAAGCACGGCTGGATGATCAACAACAAAAGACTGGCTCGCGAATGCTTCGGTTGCTGCCATTGGCACTGCAAAAGCACTTGCGAGTCATTGCAGTCACTCTAAAATCGTGTCCTTGCTTGTCGCGACTTGCTGTGTACAAGTGCCAACGCGCAGCTGCTTACCTTGTTTCGTCGTACAGAACGCGCCAGGTCCATTTCCCCCCAGAAATCATCGCCAGTCAACACGCCACCACCGTCGGCCCAGCGCCCAACGACGCCTTTGCAGCGTCTCGACCTAGAAGCCTCACCCAGCTTCGAGCCTCCCAAAAGTCCCCAGACACCGAGTCACACAGACTCATCCGACGCCATGGCGACCCAGAACTTTTATTCCACGTCGGCGTCCAAGGAGAACGAGTCTCCCTTTGACGCTGAAAACAAGCGCGCCAGCAATCCTTTATCTCCATCGAGAAGTGCAACGGTCCGAGGGTTGAGTTGGCAGCGGCGACCAAACTCGCAAGCGTCAAACGGCACAAGAAGTCGGCCGCTGTCTATGGTTGCAGCCGAGAATGCGGCCCGCTCCTCGACCACCCCATCCGAACCTACATCAGCTACCGAGGCCGTCTCCCGAGACCAGATATCCCAGGCACTGTCGTCCAAAGACCCTTCTTGGTTCCGCCAGACTTCAGATAGGGGCGCCTCGTCTGCTGCTTACAGGAAGAACCAGGTCGAGGACGAAGACCGCACCGACACCTCTGCCATGAGCGGTCAACTGCACGGCTTGGCCCGAAGACCATCGACAGACCCCACAAAGGATGATTCCGACTCGAGACCCAACTCGGGTGCTCCACCTGGACTGCTTGGATCACCATTGTCCCTGTCAACTTCGCAACGACTGGATCCTCCGAAGACGGAAAATACCATGGAGACTGACAGTCCCCGTGAGACCCAAGCTCTAGCTTCCCCCTTGCTTGGTCGCACGTCTCCTGTTCGCTCCGATCGACCCAATTCCCCCACCAAGGGCTTAGGGGGCTTCGTACAAAGTGCCATGATGAAGCGATCTGACAGCGTGAACAAGCGATGGAGTCTCAAGTCACCCGAGGGCTTGCAGCGTAACGATACAATTGCCTCAAACCGCAACAGCTACATTGGACCTCGTGGCTCCATCAGTCTTGGTCGCGACCAGTCATTTGACGGAATACCGCGGCCAGGCTCCAGCTCCTCACGACCCGGTTCTAGTCAAGGGATCAAGGAGACTGCAGCAGAAGACCCGGCATCAACACAAGTCAACGAAGCTGCAAACTCTACAGAAGCTCCCCAGGAGCCCGAAGCTGTTGACGAGGAGAAAATGACGCCGCCAACCAGTCCCTCCAAGACCATGGATCCTCGGAGATGGAGTCCTACCAAGGCGAGTTGGCTCGAGTCTGCTTTGAACAAGCCCGAATCGCCAAAGCCCAAGGCAACGCCCGCTCCAGTAAACCAGCCCCCGTGGATGGCTGAAATAGCCAAGGCAAAGGCACAAAAGGCAGCAAACCCTAGCGGAGAGCTTTCGAGAGCGCCCACGGTATCCCATAAGCATCAAGTCAGCATTGGAGGTCTTGCGCGAGCTTCCGCCCCGGGTGTTGGCGCCCGGCCTTTGTCGATAGTAGGCGCAAGTGGCGCCGCGTCACCAATTACACCCCAATGGACTGGCTATGGAAGTTCGCGGAAGGGTTCCGTCGACACTTCCGCCACTGGTGATGCTCACGCTGAGGTTGTAAAGCCCACTGAGCGCGCCAGAGCGGCCACAACTGCAGCCAATACCAAACCCAAGCCCGAAGCACCACCCAAGACGGACTTCAGAGCCAGTCTGCAGTCCAGACCGCCGCCCAAACCCGACTCTGTTGGACCGGCTGACTTCAAGAACGTCTTCGGCAATCTCCGAAAGACGACAACCCAGAACTACGTTGCGCCCGATGAGCTGAAGGGAAATATTCTACGAGGCAAGGCTGGTCTCAACGTGACAGGTGGTCCGAAAAAGACAGAGCGGGTAGACGAGTTCAAGGAGGCAATCTTGTCCAAGAAGAAGGATTTCAGCAAGGCGCAGTCGGAGGGCCGCGGTGTCACTCGTAACTTGAGCTCGGCAAGCGAGCAACCCGTCCCTGAAGGTCTCGTGAAAAGTTTTGAGCTCGGTCGCTCGAAGTCGATCAAGCGTGACTCGGCCACGTTGACATCCACCCCTTTTGGAGTTGGTAGAAAGTCAATCAGCTCAACGGAGCGACCGAATTTTCATGAGAGACAAGCGTCTACGCAAGAGAACCCCATGCCTGACCGGCGTCCGAGCATCGGTATCCAGCGAGAATCAGCAAGCGCAATCCCAACTTCCAAACCTATCGGTACGGCTGCGCATTCTTCGACCCTGCCCAAGGAGACAGGTGCGCCTGGACGACTGCCAGGCAAGCTTGCAAATCGCTTCAATCCGGGTCTGGCAGGTTTGCTCGCTCGGGGTCCTCCATCAATGGCGACTGGAGCGTCCAACAACAGCAACTCTGCAGGAGATGGTTTAGCCAGCGGTGAACCGGCCTCGGGGCCAAAGCTTACACATATGACCAAGGGCCGGGCCAGAGGACCGAAGAGAAAGGCTCCCACATCTGTCGCCTCGACTACAGCGCCCACGAGTATAGGGGAATCGTCTATTGCGGCGGCGGAACCATCGGAAGCGGAAACAGTGACGCCAGCAGAACCAGAAACACCAGCTGATTCTATCAGTGCTGCTGCTCCGCCCCAGGCTGAATCCGTCCGTGCAGACTTGTCACAAAAGGATGCGCACCAGGGCCGGCCGAAACCTCAGCCACTTGACTTGGTTGATTCGAACAAACAAGGTCTCGAGACTACTTCTGTCGAGTCTACCAAGGCGCCCAGTCCCCTCAAAACCCGAGTCCGATCCAAAAGTCGAGTTTTTGAACAAGTAGCTGCACTGGCGGCTCAACGCGCTACTCCGTCGCCTACAAAGCAAGAGTCACCACTGGTGAGCTCGCAACCACCTTCTCCGAGGAAACTCGATATGAAACGAGTCTCGAGGTTCGGCGGTGATTTCAGCCCCGACAAGTCCCCTGAGCGCGAGTCCTATCGCAATGAGAAGACTCCCACGGAAAGCGCTGCGCCCAAGCCTCTTTCTATCAAGCCAGCAAGCCCCATAGAAAGCAAGCCCGAGGTGCGGTCGCCGCCCGTGGTTTCTGCAGGCAGGCCTCTACCTGAGCCAGAGAAAATCAGCCCGCAGCCTGCACTTGAGACTACTAAAGATCAACGTCTTCCAAGTCCACAGCTAGGAAGTGCATCCGGCGGCAGAGCTTTGCCCTCTCCTCCCCCAGTCAGTTCAACTTCGATCAAGACAAGTCCCTTCTTCGCTGCAGAGCAACCCATCAGCTCAAGACCTCTACCTACTCCCCGAGCGACATCTCCTCGACCTCTTCCTTCGCCAGTGCGATCTCCTACTAAGCAGGCCATTGAAGTTTCGTCAGTATTGACGGACTTCTTTGGCTCTAATCGGGCCAGAAGAGACTACCAAGTAGACTCGGCAGATGTCCTCATGCGGAGGCCAAACATTTCCGCGCCGAGGATTCAGACTTTGAGCGCACAGCTTTTCCACTTCTCAGCAGATGGCAAGAAAACACCCGTACCGGCGCATAACGACCGAGTCTTGTTTGAACAAGAGATGTACTTGTGTTCCCATACGTTCAAGAATGAAGCTGGCAAGAAGACTACAGAGGTTTACTTTTGGTCGGGAGATGAGGTTCCAGCTGCCGTGGTAGAAGATGCATCCATTTTCGTCGCTCGTGAGGCTAGGGCTCTCGGTGGGACGCTCGTCAGATTGCAGCAGAACAAGGAGACAACTGAATTCCTAGCAGCTCTCGGTGGCATTGTCATTACAAGGCGTGGTTCCAGTAACAAGTACGATTCGTTGGCACCTCATATGATGTGTGGACGACGATATCTGGGACAGCTTGTCTTTGACGAAGTTGACTTCAACTCTGCAGCACTCTGCTCTGGATTCCCTTACCTGATTACCAGCTCTGGTAAATGTTATCTGTGGAAGGGCAAGGGCAGCGGTGCCGACGAACTCAGTTGCGCGCGGCTTGTGGGCATGGACTATGCGCTCACGGGCGAACTTGAGGAGATCGAGGATGGCCAGGAGCCTGAAAGCTTCTGGACTATCTTTGGTGGAAACAAAAGACAGGGCTCTGCAGATCACTGGCGTCTGAAGCCCAATTACGACAAGTATTGCAGCAGGCTCTTCCGTTCTGAAGCCACGTCCAAGCAGCAGGTAAGTGATCGATCATCCATAACACACCCACCCACATTCCTTGCAATCACCCATGACTAACACCTTGTCAATACAGATTGTCGAAATTGCGCCCTTTTCTCAAAAGGATCTAGACCAAACAGGCATTTTCGTGCTAGACGCCTTTTTCGAGCTGTATATCATCGTTGGAGCGCGTGCGCAACCACAATACGCCTCGTTCCACAATGCGCTCGAGTTTGCCCAGGAATTTGCTATTCTTGCTGCTGGCATGGAGGACCGGCCCTTTGTGCCTGTCTCTACAGTCATCCTAGAAGGAATCCCCAGGGACTTGAAGAGCGTTTTCAGAAAGTGGCAGGATACCAGCAGTCCGACCATCATGAACCCCTCAGGCGGTGGCACTGGTCTGCGGAGAGGCAGGAGTTTGAGAATCATGCCTTTGAACACGGCACTACAGGCATTGAGGGAATAGGTTCCCACTCAAAGCCGGATTTCGAGTCAAAAGCACGGTTTGTGGTAAGTGGATGATGCATGGAAGCGCAAGCGTTTGTTTTCGGCATTCAAGGCAACAATCTTGTTGAGATGTATCATATTGCTTGGAGTTGGGCCGGCTAGACATGACATGTTGAAGAGGAGAGAGAGCGTGTAAAAAGACTTTCCCGGAACTATGACCTGGCATGGCAACGACATTATGGCTTGATAATGTGGCGCACGGAGAGAGAGAGCATGGCATAATATTGCATGTACATTTTATACCATTTTCATCTTCACCAACATAGCATGAGGCGTCAAGGACCATTCAATAAGCCCGGGCGTTGCTTGCTTGTAATTCATTTGCCTATTCTTCCCCCTCTTTCATTGAACACCATGCTCCTCAAGTTTTGCCAGAGAATCCTGATTGATAACTGAATTTTTTGAAAGTCGTCTCATGCAAAAGTCACATCCGAGGTCACGTTCCCTTGAGAGAGGAGGCCAATGTTGAAGGAAGGATGGATGGGTCTGACAATTTCTTTACTTCAATATCATGTGACATGCGAAGGCATCAAGTCACAATGCAACATGGAATGCACAATACTTCATTCATAAAACTGTATCAACTCGGCAATTTACTTGGCATTTCAACTCAAGGAAAAAAAAAAAAAAAGAATTAAGCGACTAAAATCTATGTACAGGAATAAGTATTTCAAGTGAGTACACCAGATAATTACCACATTAACATTGCTTCATACCCCTCCCAGTTTCCCCTGATATTAGGTATGTAGGAAAAGGCAATTGCTTTCTTTCTTTATGTCTGGTTCCCCACATGATTGTTAACAAATGAAAAAGTGTATGTATGCTCTGTGTTTCGCCAAATTTTTCCCCCTTTCATGGGTGTAGGATTTTCCGAGTAAACTCCAAGATGCGGTTTTTCCATTATGTGTCGTGAAATGAGTGTCTATGCCATTGCACATTGCTGTCGTAGCTGTGGTCATGATATGATTAGAGAATTTAAAAAGAAACAGATGGGGACAGTGACAAAGAAAAGAAAATGCACTTTGGGTCATGAGAGTGGCGTGAGATGAAGGACCTCCCCAAGAGTGATCCTTGCTCGCTGTCTATATAACCAATCACAAAAGCGCAGCCACAAGTGCCACAAGTCCAGCAAGCATGGCGCCGGCAGCCTTGGTGGCGCGTGGTGCCCGACCGGCAGCGACAGTGCTGACGGCAGCAGTAGCCTCGGCAGACTTGCTCGGGCTAACAGAAGTGTGCACAGTTGTGGGAGCCTGGGCGGCCGAGTTACTATAGGTCTCCTTAGGAGCCTCAGCAGAGTAGGTTTGTTGAGGAGCCTGCTGGGAGGCAGCAGCGTTGCTATAGGTCTCTTGGGGAGCCTGCTGGGAGGCAGCAGCGTTGCTGTAGGTCTCTTGGGGAGCTTGCTGAGAGGCAGCAGCATTGCTGTAGGTCTCTTGGGGAGCTTGCTGAGAGGCAGCAGCATTGCTGTATGTCTCCTTGGGAGCTTCGGCTGAGTATGTCTGTTGAGGAGCCTGCTGGGAAACAGCGGCGTTGCTATAAGTCTGCTTGGGGGCTTCCTGTGAGGCGTAAGCCACGCACTCCTCGTAGCAGGTGACCGGAACGGTTTGGGTCTCGGTGACCAGCCTAGTGGCCTGGACTGTCTGATAACCGGTCTGAGTGATGCAAACGGTAACACCCTGGCTGACAGTGGTGTACGTCGTCTCGGGGTAAACTTCGGTGGCGTAGACCTGAGTAGAGACTCTCTCCGTCACGGTGTACTGAGCGTAGGCAGTACCGGTAGGAGCAGCAGCACTCTCAACAGGCGCCGTAGCAGCATTAGTGTTCACTACTGTAACACCTTGAATGATCTGGGTCTGGGACACGGGGCTGACAGCCGAATACTCGCTTGACTGAGGAGCTTGGTATGTAGCCTGGTATTCGCTCGACTGGGCAACCTGGTATGGAGCCTGGTATTCACTGGACTGAGGAGCTTGGTATGTAGCCTGGTATTCACTGGACTGAGGAGCTTGGTATGTAGCCTGGTACTCGCTCGACTGGGCAACCTGGTATGGAGCCTGGTACTGACTGGTCTGAGGAGCTTGATATGTAGCCTGGTACTCGCTCGACTGGGCGACCTGGTATGGAGCCTGGTATTCACTGGACTGAGGAGCTTGGTATGTGGCCTGGTATTCACTGGACTGAGGAGCTTGGTATGTAGCCTGGTACTCGCTCGACTGGGCAACCTGGTACGGAGCCTGATATTCGCTAGACTTGGGGCCTGGTATGTAGCCTGGTACTCGCTCGACTGAGCAACCTGATATGGAGCCTGATATTCACTGGACTTGGCTTCGGCGCTGCTGGTTTCGTAGACATTGTACGTCGAAGCAGCCTTACTGTAAGTTCCAGTCTCCGCGCTGGCGTAGCTCGCAAATGTCGAGGTGGGGTATACTGACTGCTTGTACTCGGATGATTTTGGTGCCTGGTAGACCGATTGGTATTCGGAAGACTTTGGTGCTTGGTATGCTGACTGGTACTCGGAAGACTTTGGTGCTTGGTAGACCGATTGGTACTCGGAAGACTTTGGTGCCTGGTAGACCGATTGGTATTCGGAAGACTTTGGTGCTTGGTAGACCGATTGGTATTCGGAAGACTTTGGTGCTTGGTATGCTGACTGGTATTCGGAAGACTTTGGTGCCTGGTAGACCGATTGGTATTCGGAAGACTTTGGTGCTTGGTATGCTGACTGGTATTCGGAAGACTTTGGTGCTTGGTATGCTGACTGGTACTCGGACGTCTTCGGTGCCTGGTACGCTGACTGGTACTCCGATGTCTTGGACTCGACCTTGCTCTCGGAGGCGTAGCTAACCTTGGACTCCTTGGGGGCAGCGTAGCTTGACGCCTTGGCTTCAGACTTGGTTTCTGATGAGTGAGAGTAGACTGATTGCTCAGGGGCGGAGTAGCTTGAAGCCTTGGAGATCTCAGGAGCAGAATAGCTTGATGCCTTGGCTTCAGACTTCGTCTCCTTGGCCGGGTAACCCGACTGCTCAGCAGCAGAGTGGCTTTCTGTCTTGGACTCTACGGGAGCCGAATAGCTTGAAGCATGGGACTCTTGAGCATGGCTTTCTGTCTTGGATACTGCTGGAGCTGAGTAGCTCGAGGCGTGAGATTCTTGTGCATAGCCACTCTGAGCGGGGGCAGAGTAGCTCGAAGCGTGAGATTCTTCGGCGTGGCCAGTCTCAACAGGAGCAGAGTAGCTTGAAGCGTGGGATTCTTCGGCG
>NW_006917099.1:697627-817469 GCF_000516985.1 Pestalotiopsis fici W106-1
AGCAGAGTAGCTTGAAGCGTGAGATTCCTCAGCATGACCGGTTTCAGCAGGGGCGGCGTTACTTGAGGCGTGAGACTCCTCAGCATGACCGGTCTCGGCGGGGGCGGCGTTGCTTGAGGCATGGGACTCCTCAGCATGGCCAGTCTCAGCAGGGGCGGCGTTGCTTGAGGCATGGGACTCCTCAGCATGGCCGGACTCAGCGGGGGCGGCTTGAGCCGAACCCTGTGACTGTGCCGGGGCCTCGTTGCTCTTTGCCTCACCGCCTTCCCCACTACCACCAGCGAGGATGGCAGATGAAGTAGTGGCACCATAGCTGGCCTGGTCAGCTCCCAGGCTTCCTGCTCCTCCAGCAATGTAGCCAGCCGAAGAGGAGGCAGGGGTGACTGATGCACTGAGAGACGAGTAGATTGAAGCAGCGGCAGCAGAGTAGCTTGATATAGAAGCAGAGTTGTATGACTGAGATGCACTGTTTGACGGGGAGGCTGCGCTATAGCTCGACTGAGAGGCCGAGTTCGATGAATAAGCTGAGGCAGATTGCGAAGCAGCGGCAGAGGCCGACGAATCACTTGCTGAGCTTGCGCTATACAGCGATGAGTAGCTAGACTGAGCGGCCGAAGCGTAGCTCGAAGCAGAAGCAGAGCTGTACGAAGACTGAGAAGCAGAGCTGGAGGCTTGAGAAGCGCTGTAGCTCGAAGAGCTTGATGGCGAGGCAGACGATGCGCTGTAGCTCGAGGAAGAGTAGCTCGAAGAGGAGCTCGATGGCGATGCGGATGATGCGCTGTAGCTTGAGGAAGAGTAGCTCGAAGAGGAGCTCGATGGCGAAGCAGACGATGCACTGTAGCTGGAGGAGCTTGAGTAGCTCGGAGAGGAACTTGAGTAGCCTGATGAGGAGCTTGAGTAGCTCGAAGAGGAGCTCGATGGCGAGGCAGACGATGCACTGTAGCTCGAGGAGCTCGAAGAGGAGCTTGATGGCGAGGCAGAGCTATATGAGGCACTGGCGGTGCTGGTGACCGTCACGGTTGCACTAGGGACGCCTCCTGCGTAAAGGGAAGAGTAGCTTGACTGAGCGGCAGCGGCATATGTCGAGTAGTCGCTTGCACTGCTTCCACCATAGAGGGAAGAGTAGCTTGATTGTGCTGCGGCAGCATATGTGGACCAGTCACTCGGCGCACTGCCTCCATAGAGAGACGAGTAGCTGGACCGAGCAGCGGAAGCGTATGACTGCCAGTCACTTGGAGCGCTTCCACTGTAAAGGGAGGAGTAGCTGGATTGAGCGGCAGAGGCATACGATTGCCAGTCACTCGGAGCACTTCCACTGTAGAGGGAGGAGTAGCTGGATTGAGCGGCAGAGGCATATGATTGCCAGTCGCTCGGAGCACCACTGGGACCTCCCTGGCCGTTCTGGCCACCAGGGCCCCAGTCTCCGTGGCCGTGGCCGTGTCCGAAGCCTCCCTCTTCGCCACCGCCAGGGCCGTGGCCTCCGTGGTCGCCGCCTTGTCCGGGACCCCAGTTACCAGGGCCAACTTGGCCATTGTCATAGGCCGACTGGGCGGCAGCAGCGTAGCTTGACTGTTCAGCTCCCGGACCTCCCTGGTTTCCACCTTGATTTCCTCCCCAGCCCCCGTGGGGTGTTGCCAGAGCAGTGCCGGCGAGGGCAAGAAGGGATGCAGTTGCCTTCATGTTGTCCGCTACTTGAGCTGCCCAACAATAGCGTCGTAAGAACTGTTGATGGATAAGACTTTGGGAGTAACCTTGGCGTACGTTTTACTCGTGGACGAGTGCCGCAGAGATCACCAGAAAGCTGGGAGCCTGGGACTGCGTATCGTAGAGCGGTTGAGACGGCAAGAAGTAATCATGAAGGGAAACAGGGCAATGGACAGCCTTTTTATCTTTACCCGGGGTGCATATCGGACCTAGACTATAGGACGGTTGCCCAACGGGCAAAGGAGCAATAGCATCATGATGTCCCGTCCTCATGGCCCAACCACCACTGGCCAGTTCCTCCATGGCGACTGCAGCAGGCTGCGCGAACTGAGTTATTCAGGTGGATGCCATGCAACATGCAAAACGCTAAATTCTCCGATCAATAGAGCAGGGACTGGCCAGTCTTGATACGAGAAGGGCGCCCGGTAAAGACAGAGCAAGAGCAGCTAAAATTGGAAGTATCTCAATGGCTCCAGAGCATGAGATGGTTTGAGGTTGCTGATGCTGGCGGTCCGAATGCGCCAAGTTGGAAATCAAAAAGGTACATGGCGTGCATGGACTGCTCAAGCCAGATCGTCGCCCAGGGGACTCGCCTGGTGCATTCGAGGACGACTTGCGCAGCATATGCCCTATATCGTGGAAGCATGGATGGTTGAAGACAACAAGGTTTGAGCTCGCACGGAATAGCCAAGCCAAGCCGATCGTAGATGCCGTTTCCATGCAGGATACAACCAAATAACTGGGTTGCAGTAACTTAAGAAGAGGCTGGCAGCAAGGAAACGCACAAAGTAGCCCCCAAGGTCGACCCATGCGCACGCCGAAGATGTCTGAGGCTGGAAAGGTTTTCGGCTGGCATTGGCCACGATGATGCACATCCAGCATGCTGGGCCATGGACATAGTATCGTTGCAGCGTGCGAAGGTATGGCCATGTTCTTCGCGCAGTGTGCCCAGTCTGACAAAATGCAGCCATAGCTTCTGAGCAAGTCTCTACACGTATCCCTGACCCACGAGCCGCACACGGGGTCAAGCAAGACGAATTTCGGCCATGGTGATATTTGCTATTTGCAGCCCTCGATGTGGAGACGGGAGCAACTTGAAGAGGGTATTCGGTGACACTGCCGACAGCAGGTGAGCATGTTTAGTAACAGGACAACGGCGCCTACCTTGAGTGTTTCAATCAGTGTGCTAGAGAGTACACTGCACTGTTGCTTGTTGGGGGGGTGTGAGACCATGAGGTGGAAGTACGACAGACAATGGGAAGGGCTTGAATGCAGGAGTGTGTGTACCTCGCAAGCAAAGCTTAACCAGAGGCAGAAGGCAAAGGCAGAAGGCAGAGGAGTAGAGACAGTCAGTAACCTCGTGTGGCAGACAGCCAACACTTGTTAGCATGCGAAGTATGCAACCTAAAACGGGAGGCCGATCTGCGACATGCACATCGAGCATCTGGTCAGAAGCATCACAGAAGGAACGGAGCATTGACAAAGATTAACACCCTCCGGGCTTGAACTCTAGAGACGGTGGGTGAGGTGGGATTCGCCCCGATCTCGACTTGTCCGAGTTTCTGCGAGTGTCTGTGTCCAATGCGTATAGGCAGAAGTAAGTTACCGCGATCTTGAGCTTCTATCCCTTGTTGATTGTCCATGACAACGAGTCGTGATGTATGTGAGGTTAGCATGAGATAGATGGTTTTCCCCTTTGCCCCCAGAGGATAATTCCCACGGTGGGGTTGGGGGAGGGCAATTGGCTTTACGATTCTCCAAACAGGCCGCCAGCACTGAGGCTTGCCGAGGGGGGGTTAGGGGATATGCTGGGCTCTAGGTCGAAGCCTCTGCCTCTAGTAGGCCCAGCTTAGGGAGGGGGTTGCCTAAGGCACTGCAGGTACCATGCCTACATATCCTCCGTGTACAGGTAGTACCTATCTGAAGCAATTATCAAAGCAGCCTTGAAAGTAATTAGATGGAAAACCATCCAGCTATTCTGAATTTTCAGCATTTCTTTTCTAGTCATTTGCTAATGACTCTCTATACATACAAGACAAGTCACAAGAGAGTCCGTCTCACAAGGCTGCAGGTGTGGTGATGTTTTTGGATGCGACCAGGTCTGACTGACCCTGGTTCTGTAAGTGTCTTGTGTGCGTTGTTTGAAATGGCCCGCGCGGATTCAACTTCATCATTCGATTGTACCAAAGATGTGTGGGTAAGGCTCTCGATACATTCACCAACTATCTGCCAAGCAGCGCCTACCGACTGCAAGTGTCAGTTCAGTGCCAATGCAAATTGTCGGCGTCTGACGTCCAGTTGAATGACGCGACGCGATGCAACGCGACCAGAGCTTTTTACCAAAATCTTTAATGTGAACGCGGGGGACATGGGGTCATAGTACATAGGAGTTAGTGGTGGCGGGGTGTATTCTCTACTATGTATTTTGTGAATAGCTGTATCCCGCGACAAATTACGGGGGCCGGGCGGGGTTCAACGCCTTTCTCTTGAGGCTTCCCTACACCTGAAGACCTCTACAATGGGCGTCTTCCTTTTCACCTCCAGGACACACCCCAGAAGCGTTGCTCTCGATTCGGGTCGTGTTTGTGGTGGGCGACGAGGTTTGAGGGAGGGTGTGAGCTCAAGAAGGTCACCAGATTAGGCTTTGCGGGTTCATTCTGTTACAGCACCTTATTGACTTAGCCCAACATGTCGCAATAGTCAGCTTTCAGCACGAAAACGTCGCCGACTATGTAATACATGACTATGGCAAGTTGATTGAGAAACCTCGGGTCTTTTTCTTCACTACGAGCAAATCCATCAAGATCCAGTGATGCTTATGATTTACAGTAAGAGACCACAAAACATGAAGTAAATTATATGCTAGATCTTTGGGTCGCGTCTATCCTAAATTATGCTGGGCCCAGATCTGCAGAGAGACCTTTTTTCCCCTTCTTTTTTTCTTTTCTAAATTCATTTGTACCTACATAGTGTGGGTAGGTATGTATGTAGGTAGTAGCTAAGTATAAGTATTGATAGACAAGCATAAAGCTTCTCCAGAGAGGGTATTTGATGCACAAATCGCGTCATCATTATTTATTCATTGCGAGATAAATCACTCAATAGCTGGCAAATCGGTCACCCATTTATTTTGACAGAAAAATGAAGGAGGAAGGAGAAGGAGAAGACGAAGCAGAGGGTTAGAAGATTGAGTTTACATCCATTTTGTTGAGGAATAAATCTATGGCCTTGCCAGTAAGAGATCTATCTACCTTGGCCATTTGCCAACTTTTGTAGAGGCACGGAACGATGGGATGGTCCCCAATCGCCAGTAATTCGTTCACGGGGAAAGAAGAAGCCTTGCCACTTCCATTCATCCCGTCTATATTCTTCAAGATGCACTAGGATGTCAATTCTTCATCATCCACACGATGGTGAAGCCAAGAACTGGTCTAGTTATTGATATCAATTTACACAATGATACAGCACATGTGAGATAGAATCTGGGCATGTTGAATAGTAATTAGTAATTAGTATTGAAAACGACTACTTCCGTGGTGGCATGAGGCAAGCACTTTTGTCACATACTCAGACGCCCAAAAAGCATCGCCAAATTGATGATTCTTGCAATTCACAAGTCTGTGGTTCAAGGACAGCTGGCTGCACGACATTCTGAGTTGAGCTAGTAACCTCCAAAAGCTTAACTCGCACACATACAGGTGGGTAGGTGGCAATGGCATTCCCGGAAGCGCGTTCATTCAAGTTGAGAGGAGCAGGCACGCTGTGGCATGTTTTGTGGCCCGTCCTCGTTGCAATTCTCGTCGTCTTGGTTGTATGGGCCGTCCCGTTCTTGCATTTCTGCGAGGCATTGCGCCGTCAGCTATACACCTCAGAATCGGCACCCCAGAATGGTCTCTTGAGCTCCATGCTAACTAGGCTTATAGTCTGGGCTTCAAACAAGGTAATCCTCAAGGAAAACTCCGTGCGTATAGTATCCTTGGCTTAGTACGTGAAATACCGAAAGGTACTGGCAGATGTCGCCTTGTGTGGCGCTTCCAGAGTTTCTGAGACACCTTTACCCCGTCGAACGTTCCTCGCCCAGCCACCGAACGTTGTCAAATGAACTCTACCTACTGCTGCTGTACCTTTGTCATTGGGTATGGCCGAATTCTGCAGCAATCTACCTAATTTATCATCCCCAGAACCAAACAGTACGAAAATCACTCAGTCCGGGGAATGCGCAGATCGTCTCATCATGAACGCCTAATCTGGGCGAAAACAAAGCAGGTGTTTTGAGGGAAACGTCCCGGTTCCTGGATTGCAAAACAACTCGATAGCTTCTGCCAAGACCCTCGAGTAACTAAGAATAACTGCTCTGGTCCAAGATACAACCAACAAAAGGACCTTGTTCAAGACAAAAAACCACGCGTCTCAACTCAACACATCTCGGTCCCTCCCGTACTCCCCCGGTTGGAGTGAGAAACAAAAGCTAAGTGTACCATGTAGGCTCAGGGACCTCGTTTAGGAGCTGATACCTGCCCAACTCGCGGTTCTTGTATGAGACGGGATCGTGTAACGTATGCGTGCGCACGTCGCGCCAGTACCGGTCGAGCCCGACCCGGGTGGCCGTAGCCTTGGAGCCCGTCACCTCAAAGATGCCCGCCGTGACGCGCAGCGACGTGTCCGTGGTCACCACCTTGGCGCTGGCCACCCACTCGGCCAGCTCGCCGCGCGCGCGCGCCGTCAGCCCCTCGCGTTTCGTCGCGTGCTGGGCATAGACGGCGTCAACCTCCTGTCCGGCCCTATCCGCCAGCGCCTCTGCGGCCCGCAGGTGGGCCAAGAAGTTTCCATAGGTCGAAAGCACATAGAACTCGTCCGTGGCTTGTTCTTTGTTCTAAAATGGTGGGCCGTAAGGTTAGAGTAAGAAATGGAAAGACAAAGCATACATGGTCCGGGTCCCCACTTACATCACCTCCGTAGGGCCAAGCCCGTGTATTCGTCGTGGTATACTTTGAGCCATACTCTAAAGCGCCGAGGGCAATGCCTAGGTAGAAATTGGCAAAAACCAGTTGAATGCTAATACGATATTAGATACGGATTTCCATAGACCTATATCCTCATCAACGTAGGACTCACCCTGGCAATAAAAGACTTGCAAATGGAACGGCCAGCACCGACGGGTCCGGCGTCTTGGTCTTTGAATCCCATCCTAAAGCGTCGGACCACTCTGCCTTGACACCCTGAATGGTAACACCTCCGGACTCTGTCAAGCGAAGTCCAACATTGTCCCAGTTATGCTTGAACGTGATGCCCGGTTGCTGAGTAGGCACGAAGACAAAGATGTGGTCCTTTACGCCGTCGAGCACACCCTCCAGGACGGTCAGGTCAGATACCACGCCACCAGTGTTGAAATGCTTGGCTCCGTTGAACACAAGCTGATCACCATCGACGGTAATCTTGAGGTCTGCATCTCGCGGGTTCACCGCTCCACCAATGAAATAGTTGTTGCTAATGACGAGCTTCTGGATGCGATCTGCCTGCTCGGCAGTTCCTATCACACTGGCAGTGGTGGACCACAGCAGATGGTATCCTAGCAACATTCCAATAGAGCTACGTGAAACCATGTCAGCATTGTGCAAATTGCATTTCTTTGTTTCCTCGGCTTACCCGTCGGCTTTTGCAACTTCACGAATGGCCCGATAAGCTACACTCCACGGCTGTCCTCCTCCGCCGTACTTGGTCCATCCTAGGATCTTGAGCAAACCAGAATGCTTGAGCAGTTGTACTTCAGCTCTGGGTGACTTGTTTTCCCTCTCACGCACAGCGGCGTCTTGCTCGAGTACAGCCGCGACGTCTCTGGCACGCTGAATCCAGCCTGCTTCGTCTCCAGGCAGATTGGCCCATTTGGTCGCATACTCGTTATACACTGCTGGATCAGTGCTCGGTACTGCCTTGTTAGAGTCCGACATGTTTGGGTTCTCAGAATGATCCTGTGATGAATGACGGTCGCGACAAGGAGAATTTAGGCCAGGAGGTTTTCAAGATAGTTCAAAGGAGTGATAGGATGGTTGGAAGCAAGTTTGTGGCCAAGATGGGCAATTTCAAGGGTTCAAATATCATTGCCAGAGACTTCCGATATCGATATCCTGCACACCTCTCTCAAATGTCCGTTCCTGATCACACCATTACGGCCGTCCGGATTGCGCATTCAAGTTGCGGGATGTCGTCCTTGCAGCTCCGCTCTGCAACCATCACTGGCGCGATGAAGTTTAGGGCGAACTCGCTGGGAGACAATCTCGCAAGCCTAGGGATCCAATAGTCCCAATCTTGTTCCCAATTGAACAGTTCCGAGTATCTGAATATCATGCAGGGAACAGACATTGCCTTGACTGCTCGCTTGAAGTGCTATCAACGGTCGGTCTGATTGGTCGATTGCCCTGCTATATGTGCTGGAGAGGCGGGGTCAGTGGCTACTATAGAATGCACGCCAGCGACGCCAAGAATGGCATCATTCTCTAGCAGTTTCGTGACCATTGCTGATCACCACTGAAGCTTCAATTCCGCGAGACCCGGAATCGTGGAGGTCGTGATTGCAATTTCATGAGCGAAACATGTGGGTGTGCATGTATTCGTACACGGTAAAGTCGACGGCCTCTCACGACAACTGGTTACAAAGTTGCCATTAATGTCTACATGCCCCATCCTTGTTTGATGTGGCGTGGAGAAATCTCGCAACAACTATCTACTTTTCGCCCATGACCCAGTCTTACATTATAATTTCGAATGTGCAACATGACGACAGAAATAGGTGCCGATCTTCTTGGTTGAGCTTCAACGTATTGGATCAATAGCCCACGCTCTGAGTTCTCACTCAACGGCCTTGCGGACAATGGCGATTTGAGCAATGGCCTCTAGCGTAATACTGCCATCTTCAGCAATGTTGAAACCGGTCTTTTCCCGCAACAGCTCTTTATACTTGGCGACCGCCTCGTCCCATTTCTCCTCATCCTCTTTCTCCCACCCACCTACCGGCTTGCCAATAGCACTCCAGATGGCGACGGCGAATTGATCAAGGTCCTTGACCGGTAGGAACGCCGATTTTTCATACAGCTCGACGTCTTCGTGTCGGAAGCCTCCCTGGACGAGCAAGCTCCTGAGGTAGTCCCGGTCCTTGTGTTCCGGCTTGGGTTCGACGGCGAGCTGCGCGTTGGGTCCCCATAGTGCCCGGCGCGTGGCCATGGCGCTTTCACCCTGGGGGACCTGCAGCCAAAAGGCCGTGACGGCGGTGCCGCCCGGCTTGAGGGTACGGTACATTTCCCAGGCTGCCGCGACAGGGTCCTCAATGATGGGCAAGCCAAAGGACAGGAAGACGTGGGAGAAGGTGTGATCCGGGAACGCCACCTTTTGTGCGTCCATGACCACGGCCTGTGATGGCCAACCTTTGCCCGATGCAATCTGGTTGTATATGCCAACCATGCCCGGCGACACGTCAGAGGCTTGAATCTTGATGCCCTCGGGCGGCGCGTTAGCAAGAATGCTTTGCGTTACTGGGCCCAGGCCACAGGCTACATCGTGAATAAACGAGCCCGAAGGGAAAGTCGGAATGAGCTTCATCTCGTACTGAGCGATCTTTAGGGTCTCGTCGCCACCAATAATCTCAAATAGTTCGCTGCCAAAGGCCATGGCCTGCTTGGGAACAAAACCGGAGGGATCCATCTTCGCACGTGGCAAGATAGAATCAAAGGAAAAAGGCAATGAAGACCCAAGATTCTATCGTGCAAAAGAGAATCAGGCGACATGATTTGGGCTTCTCGAAGGCTGGTCATTTAGCCCATTGTCAGATTATAGTCACGCAAAGCACGTGTTGAGACCATTGATGTTGGATCAGCTAACGACAACGGCGTTAAATATGCGCGAGCCGAGTATCCAATTAAAGTCGGTAAAATTGATATTTGAATTCAAACTCTGAATCAGTGCGACTTGTCGCTAATTGTCGCAAAAGTAAGCACTTGTTTGGCTCATGGATGAGCTGCATCGTTAAGACGACATGATGATATATTACAATGTGTAGGTGAAAACGGACAAAATATGGAGAAACGGGACTAGACTAGGTAGTAAACAGAGCGCGCATAAGCTTAAAGCACAAGCTTAATTTACGTGCTGTCATCCTAAAACGCAAGTTGACTTGTAGAGATGTCGTTCCTTTTACCAACACTATTATCTTTCAACAGGAGAATCGCAAATGCGCATCCCGCTCACAATGCTGAATACGTCTTTTTTCTTTTTCTTTTCGCCCACACATTGATATTCATCAATAGCACTCGCTGATTTATTCACGCCGAGATTGCATGTAAAACCGAGCCCATCCTCGGGCTTTGGGCTACTGGCTGATCTTCTTGATACCCTGATATCAACCCAAATATTGTCTTGCCCTTCGTATCCCGCCGGACGTACTGGACAAATATAAAGTCTGTGTTGTCTATCATAAGCAAACGTGGGATCTCTTGATACCTGCGATTGGAGGGTCCCGGCATCGGTGCGCCCACATGGGTTAATGAAGGCCCCAGAACGATGCCATCCTCCTTCCTAAAAGGGCATGAGACAGCCCGCCGGATGCAACACCAGATCCTCGGATTGCCAGGTGAGAGTACGCAATTCATCTCCTATTGCCGTTCCATACCACGAAAGATATCATGCAAATAGTTAGAGCATGTCTGCGTTATCTGCGTACTACGATGCACTCCACATTGGCAAAGGCTTATATATAGATGCCAAGCCGGCAGCTTAGATCGCTTGCAGATTGCCTGTCCAGAGCCGCAAGCGCATCCAGAAGTAGTGGTATATACATACATACTATTCAGAGAGAGAGAAAATGCTTTCAATCAAGACTTTGGCATTGGCCTCGGCCACCCTTCCGGCGGCTCGCGCTTGGGGCACGCTCGGCCACGCCACCGTCGCCTACATTGCGCAAAACTACGTCGACGACACGGTGGCGTCGTGGGCGCAGGGCCTGCTGGGCGACACGTCGGACTCGTACCTGGCCAACATTGCCTCGTGGGCCGACGAGTACCGGGCCACGACGGCGGGCAAGTGGTCGGCGCCCTTCCACTTCATCGACGCCGAGGACAGCCCGCCGACGGACTGCAACGTCGACTATGACCGCGACTGCGGCTCCACGGGCTGCTCCGTCTCGGCCATTGCAAACTACACGCAGCGCGTCGGCGACGGCCGCCTGAGCGACGCCAACACGGCCGAGGCGCTCAAGTTCCTGGTCCACCTCCTCGGCGACGTCACGCAGCCGCTGCACGACGAGGCCCTCGACGTGGGCGGCAACACCATCACCGTCACCTTTGACGGCTACGACGACGACAACTTGCACTCAGACTGGGACACGTACATTCCCGAGAAGCTGGTTGGCGGCTCGGCCCTGACCGACGCCCAGACCTGGGCCAACGAGCTGATCAAGGAGATTGACTCGGGCAGCTACAAGAGCCAGGCCGCCAGCTGGATCGCCGGCGACGACCCCGACGCAGCCGTCGACTCGGCCATGACCTGGGCAACCGACGCCAACGCCTTTGTCTGCACCGTGGTCATGCCCGACGGTGTCGCCGCTCTGCAGGAGGGTGATCTGTACCCGACCTACTACAATAGCGTCACGCCCACTATTGAGCTCCAGATTGCCAAGGGCGGCTATCGACTAGCCAACTGGCTCAACTTGCTCTACTCTGCAAAGGTCGCCAAGGTCAAGCGAGACGGTGTCATGGTGTCCAAGAAGGATGTTGATCTGTCGGGACGCGAGTTCCTTCCTCCTCCGAGACCATTGAGCGAGGCCAAGAAGAAGAGAACTGCATTTGGTTATCAGTGCAATCACCAACACTAGGCCAGGTCAATCTATGTAGACTGGCATTGTTCTCGAGTTATGGGGTGCTCTGAGACTAGGCTAGTCGTCGGAAGTATTATTCGTCCGCACCAAGAGCAGATGAATTGCAGTTTTATGAGCCGATTTCCCTGAATTTGAGTCTCGCTACTGACCGTGGCTATTGGAACTTTGTGTGACACGTCCATGCTCACAGACATTTGATTTGCGCGTGATTACATACTGCTCTGAACTAGTCAGAAATTCAGAGACTATCATGAGAATAAGGAAATGCTGAAATAAGCCAGCAGCGGTTCGGTCTTGTGTATTGTAAATGAAATGGTCGAGAATTAGTATCGTAACCCGGTAGACAAGGTACCGAAATGTGTTCTTATCTTTCCGCAACGCAGATAGGCAGGTAAGAAATGAGTACAGCTTAGGGCCAGAAAATTCATCAATTGCAAAACATTGTCAGAAACTCCTCGTTGAGGTACATATAAACTTGAACCAGCAGGTCAACTCCATGCCGAATATGAAATCGTCGCCCAAATAGGCTCTTGTGTAAAACGCCGTCATCCTGCAATGCTTCCCTATGACTCCGAAACTTTGTTCTATAGCCATGAACTAAAACGAAAAGCTAGCGCCTCTGCTCGAAATCACGAATTTGCATCCCAACTGGGCATCCTCCTCATGGTCATTTAGCTGGTTCTCAATGGTTTCCCCCGCTGGTGAGTCGGGTTGAAAGTTTTCCTTGACATGAATTATCACCACCGTGAGACCAGCCAGAGGTTGAGACGATTGTGGCTTTTGAGGTAAAGTAATAGACGCTGTTGGATCTAGGTCTTTGAGTGTTAATTCGGCAGTGGGGGTTGCAAGATGTGGCGTCATTGGCGGGGAGTCAGTATCCGAGTCTGGCATTAAGGGTTTGACCTTTGTAGATTTGGGCGACACGGGCTGTTCGTCTGGAATGGATCTAGCTGTTGGATGCGCGCGGCGCGCAGCGTCCCCCTGCTCTCGTTTTCGTTTCTTAGTCGTCTCGAGTTTAATCGGCATCCGGCGGGCAGCCTCGACTTCGCTTGCCAAGGTCTCCAGTTCTTCAATGATGAATCGCGGAGCTTGGTGGCCAAATAGACGATCGTTGGTTTGGCTATCAGTATAGCTGCACTCAATAAAGATGGCAGTGAGATGACCACTGGCTATTCGCGGTGCCGCTTCCCGCCAGACGGCCAAGTTGCGCGGTGACAACGAGATACTGTCGGGTTCGACATCACCAAATATGAGTACCTCTTTTCCGCTGGTACCGTGTCTGATGAAAAAGGCGGTTGAGTCGTAGACACATATCGATTCTTGTTCCTGGCTGACTCCGCCGGATGACCGGGCTATGCTCGCGTGCCTAAATAAGCTGCTTGGACCCGAGGCAGCGCCACTCCCGGGAGCGCCCCTTGGCAACATGGTCGAGAGGTCTGCACTACCGATTCGGGAAGACGAAGCCGAGCCTCGATGTTGGTGTCTTTCCATACAGTGGCCATGGCTGACGCCAAAAGCCTTCACCGAGAGCCCTTCTGAGATCTCTATGTAGCCCTTGCCTGCGCCTTCTCCTAGAGCCGGGCTGCCACCTTCAACAAGACGCATATAGGTGACAAGGCCTGCGCCGTTATTTTCATCGGACAGGTTCGGCCAGATAATATTGTTGAAGATGTGCGTCTTGAATGCTGAGATGGTCGAAGGAAGGCCTGCCAGCCGTTTCGGCCGGTTCCCCTGCAGACCAGCAGTATTGATGATGAAGCCGCACGTATGATCAATGTGTGGGTGCGTAATCAAATAAGTATCAACGAGCTGCTTTGTGATTTCAGCCGCGTTAGTTTTCGCACACTTTGATGTGATTTCCAGGCCAGCGAAAGGGCCAGAGTCGAGTTTATGCGGGAGTGGCACATCCACGCCCAAGCCTTGTGGTTGCGTTTTCTCGAGGACCTCAGCGATGCCAGACAAGTGGGTGCCGGCATCGACGGCTACCATGGAACTTCGACCCCATCCAGAATTTGTCGAGCGCACGAGAAGGCCAGTGACATTGTTCTCCAGGGGGCCGCCAGAGGAGCCCTATAAAATCGGCATGTCAGTATATATGCATAGAGCACACACGAAGCGAGGTAGCAAGTATAGAAGATTCGGCCAGTATCTCCAGAGCAGCATATGTAGTAGGCATTCTGGCTTGGCTGCATCCAGCAGCCGCAAACAGTAAAGAATGTCTGTATGGCTCGGTGCAACGTCCAAAGCATGTGACGTCACTGTATAACTACTCAACAATGACCAGAGAGAGTTGAGTCGCTAGGAAGTCGCCACGAATAAAGCCAGCAGTCCAGCGATATGTCCAATGGAGGTGTCAAGGCTGCTGCCGCCGAGGGTCTCGTAACGGCCTTTGCTGTATGTGAAGCGCGTCATTGAAATGGTGAGGGCGGGATCTCTGTCAAAATTCCCAAACAGGGCCAAGAACGTGGCTGACATTGTGGCAAGCGGACAATGAAACCCGAGAACAAAGCAATCGGCCTGAGCTTTCGCAACCGGGTCGAGTAGCTGTCAAAGGAATATCGCATCGTGTTTCTCTGTGCTGGCAGCTGCATTGCGCATTCTAAATCCCCAGAAGCTAGTGATGCCGGGCCAAGGTGCAAGTGCCGCAGCCAGCACCATAGGCGTGGAGCCCGGGCCCCGTCGAATCGCTGGTGGCCATAAAGTGGGATAGAAGCGGATAAGGGCTCCATAAGTCGACCAGCCGCTGAAGCGAATGAGGTTGAGCACCTGCTTCCATTTATGGCAACTCGAACGCTGAAAAGGCCATGACAACACTCATTCGCTTGATGGCCAGGCAGCTGGAACGGCGACTGATTGGGCTGTGTTGCGACTGCGACTGAAATGAACCGTACGCTTGGCGATGCTCATGGTCGTTGTACCGTTTTGGGGGGGATGGGGACTGATTGATTTGTTGATGCCGTGGCCAGGCTGCGGCCATGTGAAGCGATGCGATTGCCGTGGAATAATGGAATACTGAATCAGGAAAAGCAGCAAGCACTCACCAGAACGATGACCTGCAGGGCGGGTCTTGGACCCTCTTCCGAGTCCTCGTCGACCATTCCTGTCCCAGAGTCCCACGCTGCAGTGGAGAGAGGATGATTTATTGCTTGTGTAGTAGATGACAGCAAAATGAGGAGAAAAAGAAGGGGGTAAAAAAGGGCGTAGAAGATGAAATCTGGAAAAAGAGGCCTTGCCCACCTCTACCGACCACGTTTTCGAGGCGTTGATGCAACTTGCCGCAAGCAAACTCCCATGGGATTTGATTGCGAATCTGGGATCTGACAACTGCGCGCGTCTTGTCACTCACAGTAGGCCTGGGACACGTGACGTCTGGACGAGCGTTGGCTGCTGGCTGCTGGCGACAAGGTCTCCGGATTTCAAGTCGGGGGGCCCTTTTTGCTTGCCTGTCATTGGGGGGGAATGTATCGCTCGCCCTGTCGCCGCCCTGTTCAAATGGTTTCAGATTCCTCGTTGCCGATTTTTAATCGTCTTTTCTGGAATGTCGAAGATGCTGTGGTTTTCTTTTTTATCTTTCTCCGCGCCCACAGCCAGGCCCCTCCCCGCGGTTCATCAAGGAAGAAAAAGTGTACAAGGAAACCTTTTTTCCCTATTGTCCACAAGCACAAAGTTGTGCCAAAAGCTGCGGGACTGGCGCTACTTATTATCCCAATTTAACTTCATCCAGCACCCAAAGCTGAGCAGATTCGACCCCGGCGACCCAATCCACTGGGCTACGTTAGGTAGGCAGGGTTCAAGTTGTCATCGTCTGGCTCTTTGTGCGCCCAGATTTTACTGTAGTAGTAGTACTATGCATTAAGGTATTCTTGACCTATGTAATCATTACCCAGTCCTCCCGACCATCTTGCAGCCAAGGCAAAGAGGCACAGCGCTAAAAGAAACAGCGCCATCAGTAAGATCAACCCGCCAACCCTGATGAAATGTCTCCAAATCACCCATTCGTAAGATCCCGCCGCCGTCTTCTACATGCAGCGAACCACGGCTCTCGGGACTCTGAAGCTCGCAGAGAAGCTTTACCTAGCGGCGTCTTATCGATCGGCAACGCCGTTCCCCCCACGATCCCCTTCGGGTGATGCGGCCGAGAAGGAATATTGCATGCATTCTTACGCTCACGCTTGCAGCTCTTGATCCCATCCATTTTCCGCCAGTTATTTTCCTCCAAGGTCGTACCTACATATATAATACCCGTTGACTCTGGGGCCTAACGCATCCATCCTCAAGGGTTTCGATGCAGGTGTCAGCCTTTATTGCCTGAAAGAGGCATATTCCAATTGTGCAGCAAATATCTCATTCTTTCAAATTATAGTGATGGCTAACGGCTTGTTGACCCTTTGTCCCTGTTCCAAGGGTGCTCGACAAATCCTATATTGTTTTCGCACAGCTTACACCTAATTATCATGCACAAGATTCACTTCTACTGCAATCACAATCGGCCTGGTTCCCCGAGTAACTGTATTCTAGATTTCTTTAAAGTAAAAAAACAATTTCTCCTGTCTAGGTCATGAGTAGATATGGCGAGGGTATGGCAAGGGAAACTACCTCAAAACACGCTCTCGAAGAAGAAAACATCAACCCACCGAATGTTGGCCTGGTCTTCTGTTTCGACTGAGGTTCATGGAGACTGTTCACTTACCGATGCGGCCGTAAAACACTTGTTGCCGTCACTTCTTATTCGTTCAGGTCCTCGTTGAAGAGATCATCAATATCATCCTCCTCATGGTTACTTTCCTTGTCCGCAAAATAAATCACAGATTTTGTATCTAGGACACCCGAATGGGGAGGTGGTGTTTGCGGTGATGGTTCCGCTGGTTCGTCGAGGCTAGACAGCCCATTGATCTCTTTATCGTGTGTCGTGTTCTCCAAATGTGCAATCTCTTGTAGCTGCTCCTTTGAAGCCGCAACTGATGGCAACTGAACAGTAGCTTCGTCTTGCGGGTTAGTATCGCCGTCCAACGCCGGCTGCGAAAGCGCATCCTCGCTCTTGACATGCGCAAATTCATCGCTTTCTAAGAATGTGACCGGAGTATTCGAAACTGGTGGCATCAGATCTTGGCCAAGATCCCCGGTCATCGCTAGCTGCTCTTCGAACCATTCTGCCGTACAATTGTCATATGTGCCCTCCACATGATCAGTATCTCCAGGACCGGCACTTTGGAAAAGAAGGTGAAGCTGTTCGTCAGAGAGAGCAAGATCTTGCTCCATGTCCATGAGGTCGAAATCACTTGCAGGAAAATTGAAATCTGGATTGAAGTTGGCCAAGCTGTTGTGGAAATCCATGTCGGTCAGAGCGTTTGGACTGATGTTCCTCTCAAGTTCCGACGGAAGCAACGCATCGATGCAACTCTTCTTTCTTGGTGGTTGACTGTCTGCATGCTGAGAAGACCCTTCTTCTTGACCAGGTCGGGTTTCTCCCTCGTCCCACTTACGTTTCAATGACAGAGTTCTGTATTTTGAGTTAAAGTCAACAGGACTTGATCCTCGGTGCATACACAGTACTGGACCAGAACGAGGCATACTCCAAAAACACTCGGGCGACTGTTCCCGGTCTTTCCCGAGCTGAGTGGAATCGCGACGGCACTGGGAGGGTAATAAACTTCGTCGTGGTGATGTCCACTCCGTGTTTCTTCGTTGTCGCTTCTGCGGTCCGTGAGCAGCGAGTGCAACTTGGTCGATAGTGACATCAGAAATATCATGCTCGCGAGCACGCTTAGGTCGTTTTTGGGATAATTCGTTCGGGACCAGCGAGGTTTCGTCGGCTTTTGAATCCGACATGTCAAATTTTTGATGACCTTCAAGAAGTTGCGAAAAGTCTGGGAGAAGCTGGTTACTGGGAACGTTCGAAGGGAAAGAGGTAGGCATTGACGGATGCAGGTCAAACCCGGTTACTTGCGGATCTGAGCTGGGAAAAGTATAGCCTTGTGCAGGATATACATGCTGTGGCCTGGCAAGCAGTGAAGATTCGGGAGTAACAAAGGGTTCGGGCTTGAACCCTCGACGGGGTCGTCCGAGAGCGTCCCGGTCCGAAGGTCCCTGTCGACCCGGTACGAAGCCGCGAGTAAAGTGCTCGGCAGCATATACCCGATGCTGAAGAAACCTGTCATCTCGAAATACAGCGGGTCGCTGCTTGAGCTTCTTGGTTAACCTTTTACCTGAACGAGCCCTACGCTCTGCAGCCACATACTCGATATTGCCCAGATGTTCACCAGCATCAACTGGCTTTTTGCCATCTGCGTTGCCCTTCTTCTTGCGTGACTCGCGCGACGAAGATCCAGACTGGGTGTAGTTATTGAAGTCGGTTTCCACCATCTTCTTTGTAAGGCTGTCGTCAAAGTGGCGCGGCCTTACGGCTTGTTCGCGAGTCAAGAGATGCCGAGACTTGATTCTTTGTTCGTTCAAGTTATAGAGGTAGTGGTCCCACTCAACCTTTCGGGGCCATTCCGACGAGAGCCAATCGCAAGCTGCTTGTATTTTTGTCTCTTGATCTGGACGCGAATGGAATCCGGCAAGGTTCTCTTCCTTTTGGAATATCCTCATATCCAGGCGAATATCAACTGTTTCCATGAGCTTGATAATGTCAAAGTGCTGCTCTAGGCAGAATAGATGCACGTAACCAGCGACATGGTAGGGGTCACGAAACCTACCGTCGGTGTTCATCCGCTCATCAAAAGCTACCCTAGGGCAGCCACCCCTGAAGGTTCTGTTGGGAACAGGACAATCATAGAACCGGCATTTATTGGAATAAGCTGCGCTGGGATATCGACTGTTTGCATGAGCCGGTGTCCAACCTATCCACAGAGTCAGACCAGACCGTGTTTTGCCATGTCGGATTCTCTCCCCGGGCAGTAATTGTCTGTCAACCCAGTGGTTGTGGCCGTGGCGTTTTGGTGGATGGCCATCGAAATAGGCTTGCAATTCTGCCTTTGAAAACGTCACAGTGTACGCGAATTCGCCAAGCTCATTATATCGGAACGTACACTCATCGCGTTTCAGGCTCATCCATCCCCATGGCTTTGGGCTCTTTGCAGGTCTCCCGTAATAATCCTGAGGATTAATCGGGATGTCTGCCGTCTTTGACCTCTCGATATCATCATCCGAATCGTCTTCTAACTGTTCCCTCTTCTTGTATTTTCTCGTTATCTTCGGCAGCTTCCCTCGTACTAACTCAATTTTGCCCTCGCGAGGCACAACGGCTTCAGCGGCAGGAGCGCCATCAACAGCAAAGGTTAGGACATCGCGTCCGAAGGATGGTCGTCGAAGCGAACGTTGCCTTGGTGATGCGGAAAAGGAACGTTGAGGCAGCAATGATTCTGTGGGCAGTCCTGCTGCCAACTGAGTTGGCACACTTGGGAGGTCATGGCCAAATGGTATAGAAGAATCTAGACCGGCTGGAGCCCCAAGAAGACCAGTCTGATCAATGCACAAAGTTCCTGCAGCTAGATCTGTGCCGCCAAAGAAGATTGGATCATGGGCGTGTGTATCCATGATTGGCAATCAAAGCTGAAGCTTTGGACGGCGAACATGAAGCGATTCGGCTGAAGAGAGGTCACGTACACAATGACTCTACACTGCTCGCCAAATACAAACTGCACTATAGTTTAAAGTGCGGTTCCTTTACTATTTAAAAATCACTGGCATATTGTTGTGTTTGGGACAATGAGCAATGGGTATAATTGTCTTCGTTTGTGCCTTTATACACAACTACAAAAAGCATCTAACAATACCCTGTGTCTTTGTGCTTTGTGCAGATCATGCAAGTCACACAAAGGCTTTGTTGAATATAACAAGGTGCAATAATTCATGGTCACTGTCAAAAGATAGCAAAACATCTGTAGTCGTGATGCTCGAGATCGCCACTAGGATGAGGAGGCAAGAGGCAGAGATGTTGCGGCATGACGGGAGTCTTTGCGGTAGAGTCTACATTTGGAAAGACAGAATGGCCAAGAACCAGATTATTTTTAGGACGCTTAAGAAACCATGCCTAAGAGTTGAATTAGCACACAATCCATGACAAGTCAATTTGGTAGACAGAATATGGAATGGTGATTATAATCAGTAGAGCTCAAGTAATTTTCTCGACAGTAGATATTCCGATCAGGTCTGTGATAATTTACAAAGCTTCATCATGTAACAATTGGAGAAATATTGGAGAAAAAGTGGCATACCTTATGGGTTCGGTTGAGTTTGCGAATGTGTATTTCAGAAGCTGGAAACCCCAAAAATTCGACAGAGATGTCAAGTCTGTGGCACGTTTTTCGTGCTCAACTTGGCTTCTGCGGCCGTTGGTTCCGGCGTTTTGCGCATCAGATCCAGGCACTCTCTTTTACCGAGGGCGTCGACATTTTTGCGTTGACGACTGTACTTGACCGCAAGAATCAGAGTACAGTCAAGCTGACATGATTGCAATGCGCCTCATGGCAGACGAAGATGGACAAGCTCCTGCTCAAATGGGTTCTTGTGTGAGTAAAGTTGAGAGGGAAGATCGGATTTTTTTTTTCTCTCGGGCAGATTTTGTGAAGAGCCATGGTCCGTGCGAGATGCCCATTATGTAAAATCACTCTGAGGTCGCGGGTCACTGTCACACCATTGCACAGTCAGGTTCTTAGGTTCAAGGTGGGGTCAACGTCCACCTCCTAACACCATCGTCTTGATCATGGTCGACGAGACATTTCGCAACGGCGTCCAGCGGACTGCGGATTTGCATTCCATAGTACCTGTGTATCATCTTCATACGAGCTAAGAAGCCGTTGCACCTCCCCTCCCGCATAGCGTACACAAAGTGTCTACTCTCAATTCCCTTTGACCTACGTTGCGGCTAATGAAACCATTTCATGCGGCGGGTTAATACTACAACGTATGAATGTCAGGTGTAACAATGCCAGAGGATTGAGTCAAGTGGCCTTGCTCGACCGCCTTATCAAAGTACCAAAATGGAGGCCATTGAAACCAGAAGTAGTTTCAACAAATCAATAGGATAATGGATCCGAGGAATCTAAACACCACAAGACGAGTAAAGACGACAGTTCAGCAGCACAGACTTTGATTGTAGACAATAAATTCATCCTCAGCTGTTCAGTTCGGAAAGTCTCGAGATGGCAACAACCCCTGCGCAGGCCGGCAGTATTACCTACATGAAGGCTGCAATCATCAACTGGCCAACCATACATATCAAGTTTTGAGTTTGGTGCCTGCGTACCAAATAGATCTTGTACCCAGTCAGCAGTGCATCTTGGCAGGGCTGGTTGAAGCTGTAGCCATTGAGCTTATCGCAGCTTGATGAAGGAATTGTGTATTGGACGGACAGCCGCTGTGCCATGCCTCGTATCAGTCGTGGTAACTATCTGGCTACCAAGTCCCAATGGAACCAAGTCTCTGAGATGATATTACCGACACGAGCAACAACTCGTATTCCTCCAATCAAGGACAATGAGGGGTGGATAACCTGCAGGACGGTGTCTGGGTGTTCATCCATTTTGACTGCTAGGCTTCTGGAATTGGGCAGGTACAGCGGGTTTGGTACAAATTCGCGAACCAACCACCTCTGCCAAAAGCCTCTCCAACAAGCGGCCGGACGAATCTGGTGGTGCGTGATAGTGGGATAGCCCGCCAAAGCCCACCTTGGAACGAGTGTCGATTGATCCCGCATCCCTACATCTCCACTGAAGAGAGGGGAGAGTCTAAGACTTTCCAGGGTCTAGTGCCGCTAAACCCTGATCTTGATATTTGGGGGGCAAGCGCCCAAGTGCTTTCCAGGAACCTGGTGAGCTAAGTGCTGTCTGTGTACACTACATACCGAATGTACGTACGTACGTGATCATCTTGCCATTCAGTTCCTGTTCTTCCCCCTCCTCGGAATAGCCTCTTATTTCCAGGGAGATGCATTCATTGCTTTGTGCTTTTCCCGGTATTTGTTTAAGGATATGATTACGCGTTGCAACCAAATCAGGTGCTTGCCAATCAAATAATTGCGCGGCGCCGACCAAGCAAGGCCAGACAGACCAGACCCCCTGCCCAATATTCAACTTTCCCGTCGCCGCCGCTGCGAGCCCTCCTTGTCGCCCGGCAGTGCCCATTTCGCTCAAGCTTGGCCCGCCTACGTCACACCAAGACAGACCTTATGAGGTCTGGGAACTATTATCCTCAACGGCGCCCGTCACCAACGGCAGGATAGATCTCAACGACGACATGGCGCAATTAAATCCTGACCTCCAGGACCAGCTGGATCAGCTTCAGCAAGAATTAGAGGTTAGTCTGCTTTCTCATAACGCTGCACAAACATCCTTGGGGCTTGTGCTGTTGGCGGTCGCTCCCAGTGTCTTCACGGATGTCCGGGACGGGGCGACGCGAGCCTTTGTTTTGAAAGACTTTGTAAACTACTCTGGCAAGAAGTTGATGCTTACGATTGATTTTATTACAGGAAGGCGACATTACTGAAAAAGGGTTTGTTCTCTCCGTGATCCCCTGATAACTCGACCTTTCCCCTGATTCACGTCCTTGCCCGATCGGTGTCTAACAAACAGACATGCAGATACCAGAAACGCAGAACCCAGCTGCTCTCGCAATACTTCCCGCCAGCCGAAGCCGCATCGATTGCGACATCGATTGCGACAGGTGGTGGAGGACTCAGGATACACTCACCCGATAGCGACCGCTATGGTCCGAGTGATAGCTATAGACACAGTCGCCAGGCCTCCTTGAGCGCTACTAATCCCGACTATGCGCGCGATTCCCCAATCGATGCCGTTCCTCCTAGCGACTGGCGACCCGAGTCGTCAGCCAGCTATTCGCGACAACATGATGAGAACCCAGCCGGTCTCCTCCGGCCAGGTGGCCCGCTTGCTGAATCGCGACCGACCATGACCAACCGCGATTCTCTCTTCTTGAACCCTGTCTCGCATGCGCATAGCTATAATCAAGATATGGGCTCGGATTCCCCGACTCGGTCTGGCACCATGGTCTCGGGAGATTATGCTTTCAAACCAGAACATCAGGCAGGCTATGGCCCACCGCCAGCGATGAACTACGATAGTCGCACCGGTACCATGATGGATGCTCAGGGATACTTCTCTGATTTTGCCGGACAGCAGGCCTACGATCAGGGACCCGGTGGTGAATACAATGGTGGCATGCAGAGATACTCGTCGAGCGATGCCTTCTCGCCAACCGCCGCCATGGCACCTCCAATGCTCACGGCCAGCGATCTACCACCACCTGAAATGCAATACCAGCAGCCACTGGAACCGCGCGAGGTGCCTTTCGCCATCCACGACCCGCACGACAAGAACACTGCCATGTCAAACTTCGACAACATTGCCGCTGTATTGCGGCATCGTGGCAGAACAACTGCCAAAATGCCTGCTTACTGGGTTCTTGACGCCAAGGGCAAAGAAATCGCATCCATCACTTGGGATAAATTGGCCTCCCGAGCCGAGAAGGTTGCTCAAGTAATAAGGGACAAGAGTTCGCTGTACAGAGGAGATCGTGTGGCCTTGATCTACCGAGACACCGAAATCATTGATTTCGCAATTGCCTTATTGGGATGTTTCATTGCTGGAGTAGTTGCAGTGCCCATCAACGATCTTCAAGACTATCAAAAGCTGAATCTCATCCTGACTTCTACGCAGGCTCATTTGGCCTTGACAACGGATAACAATCTGAAAAGCTTTCAGCGAGACATCACGACCCAAAAGTTGACGTGGCCCAAGGGAGTCGAATGGTGGAAAACCAACGAGTTTGGTGGCTACCACCCAAAGAAAAAGGAAGATGTACCGCCTCTATCTGTGCCGGACCTGGCCTATATCGAATTCTCCAGAGCTCCGACTGGCGATCTCAGAGGTGTGGTGCTCAGCCATCGGACCATCATGCACCAGATGGCATGCATGAGCGCTATTGTGTCTGCTGTGCCTAATTCTGGTCCTGGCGATACATTTAGTCGAGATCTAAGGGACAAGAATGGCCGCTTGATCGGAGGTGGTGCGAGCAGCGAAATCCTGCTCTCGTATCTGGATCCACGGCAGGGTATCGGCATGATTCTTGGTGTTCTGCTGAATGTTTACAGCGGCCACACAACAGTCTGGCTGGAGAACAAGGCAGTCCATGTTCCAGGACTCTACGCACACTTGATCACCAAGTACAAGGCGACTTTAATGATTGCCGACTATCCAGGTCTTAGAGCCGCCGCATTCAATTATCAGTCCGACCCAATGACGACACGAAACTATAAGAAAGGCACTGAACCCAACTTCCAGAATGTCAAACTTTGCCTTATAGACACTTTGATTGTCGATGGTGAGTTTCACGAGGTGCTCGCTGACCGATGGCTCCGGCCGCTCCGAAACCCTCGTGCTCGGGAAGTTGTTGCACCAATGCTGTGTCTCCCTGAGCACGGTGGCATGGTCATCAGCGTGCGTGATTGGCTAGGTGGCGAGGAGCGCATGGGTTGTCCCTTGAAACTCGACATGGGCGACGAATCTGCGTCCGAGTCAGAGAAAGAAGACCCCGAGAAGGAGGAAGAGAAAACTGTCCCGTCGAATGGGTTTGGTAGCTTATTGGGCGGAGGCACAACCACAACCAAGGAGCAAGAAGCTAAGAACGAACTTGGTGAGGTTTTGCTTGATAGAGAGGCTCTCAAGACCAATGAGGTCATCGTTGTGGCGATTGGCGAGGAGGCTCGGAAGAAGGCAGCCACAGAGCTGGGTACCGTCCGCGTTGGCGCCTTCGGATATCCCATCCCCGACGCAACCTTGGCGGTAGTTGACCCAGAGACGGGCTTGCTCGCAACACCACATGCGATAGGAGAAATCTGGGTCGACTCCCCATCGCTCTCAGGTGGATTTTGGGCTTTGCCGAAACACACGGAGCAGATATTCCATGCCCGGCCTTACAAATTTGAGCCGGGCGATCCAACGCCGACTCCTGTCGAGCCCGAGTTCCTTCGGACAGGTCTACTTGGAACTATCATCGAGGGTAAAGTCTTCGTACTAGGCCTCTACGAAGACCGGATTCGGCAAAAGGTTGAATGGGTCGAACATGGCCATGAGATTGCTGAGCATCGGTACTTCTTTGTCCAGCATATCGTGGTGAGCATATTAAAGAGCCTCTCCAAGCAAGTCTTCGATTGCTCTGCCTTTGATGTGTTCGTCAATGATGAACACTTGCCAGTGCTCGTGCTCGAATCGGCAGCCGCTTCCACAGCACCAACAACGTCAGGTGCTCCGCCTAGGCAGCTTGACACCGCGCTGTTGGATTCTCTGTGTGAAAGATGTATGGAGGTTCTCATGCAGGAGCACCACTTCCGGGTGTACTGCGTCATGATCACGGCTCCCAACACGTTGCCACGGGTGCTGAAAAATGGCAGAAAAGAAATCGGTAATATGCTTTGTCGAAGGGAATTTGACCTCGGCAACCTGCCATGCGTCCATGTCAAGTTCGGCGTTGAACATGCTGTCTTGAACTTGCCCGTCGGCGTGGATCCCATGGGCGGAATCTGGTCATACATCGCATCAGAGTCAAGAGCGGAAATCCTTGGCCCCACTGACAAGCAGTACTCTGGTATCGATCGCCGCGAAGTGGTCATTGATGATCGCACATCCACGCCCCTTAACAATTTCTCTTCCATCACAGACCTCATTCAATGGCGCGTCGCTCGTCAGCCGGAAGAGCTCGCCTACTGCACAATTGATGGCAGAGGCAAAGAAGGAAAGGGCGTCACTTGGAAGAAGTTCGATACAAAGGTGGCGGCTGTAGCCATGTATCTGCGTAACAAGGCCAAGATACGGCCACGGGACCATGTCATCCTCATGTACACACATTCGGAAGACTTTGTCTTTGCCGTGCACGCCTGCCTCAACCTTGGCGCTGTAGTGATCCCTGCCGCCCCGATGGACGAGCGCCGTCTCAATGAAGACGTCCCTGCTTTTCTACACCTGATTGCCGATTTCCAGGTCAAAACTGTTCTGGTGAATCAAGAGGTTGATCACCTTTTGAAGCTGAAACCAGTCTCTCAGCACATCAAGCAATCTGCACAAGTTCTAAAGATCAACGTTCCTAATGTGTACAATACGTCAAAGCCGCCTAAGCAAAACACTGGCTTGCGCGATCTAGGCATCACCATGGATCCAGCCTGGGTGCAACACGGTTACCCGGCGATAGTCTGGACATACTGGACGCCGGATCAACGCAGAATTGCGGTGCAGCTTGGCCACGACACGATTCTAGGCATGTGCAAAATTCAAAAGGAAACTTGTCAGATGACTAGTTCTAGACCAGTCCTTGGTTGTGTCCGCAGTACAACTGGTCTTGGTTTCATCCACTCATGTCTGATGGGCGTCTACATTGGCACGCCGACGTACCTATTGTCACCTGTTGAGTTTGCGCAGAACCCCATGTCCTTGTTCTTGACGCTCAGCAGGTACAAGATCAAGGATACTTATGCTACGCCCCAAATGCTTGACCACGCCATGAACGTCATGCCTGGCAAGGGCTTTGCTATGCATGAGTTGAAGAACATGATGATCACGGCTGAAGGAAGACCGCGGGTTGATGTGTTTCAACGCGTCCGCCTTCATTTCGCAGCTACTGGTCTTGATCGGACAGCCATCAACACCGTCTACTCACATGTGCTCAACCCCATGGTTGCAAGTAGGTCATACATGTGTATCGAACCTATTGAGCTCTGGCTGGATCAGCGAGCCCTGCGCAGGGGACTGATAATCCCTGTTGATCCCGAGACCGACCCAAAAGCGCTTTTGATGCAAGACTCTGGCATGGTGCCAGTATCAACACAAATTGCGATTGTCAACCCAGAGAGTCGTCTACTTTGTCATGACGGAGAGTATGGTGAGATTTGGGTCGACTCGGAAGCATGCGTCAAGTCTTTCTACGGCTCCAGGGATGCGTTTGATTCAGAGAGATTTGACGGCCGCACTCTCGATGGCGACCCCAACATAAGTTACGTCCGTACAGGTGATCTGGGTTTCTTGCACAGTGTCAGCAGACCTATTGGGCCTGGCGGCGCTCAAGTAGACATGCAAGTCCTCTTCGTCCTCGGCAACATTGGTGAGACTTTCGAGATCAATGGACTAAGCCATTTCCCTATGGATATCGAAGCATCAGTAGAGGCCTGCCACAGAAACATTGTGCCCGGCGGTTGGTAAGTCACATTCCACACATGATAAGAAAGGATGGAACACTAATGCAGAGCAGTGCCGTTTTCCAGGCCGGCGGACTGGTAGCTTGCGTTGTGGAGGTATCTAGAAAAGCATACCTGGCCTCGATTGTTCCCGTCATTGTGAACGCAATTCTCAATGAGCATCAGATCATCATCGATATTGTTGCATTCGTCAGCAAGGGTGATTTCCCACGTAGCCGTCTCGGAGAGAAGCAGCGTGGAAAAATCCTTGCTGGCTGGGTAACGAGGAAATTGCGAACCTTGGCCCAATTTGCCATCAGAGACTCGGACTCTCTAGAGGGTGAGGGAGGCATCGATGCTCATCGCGCCAGCATGGTCAGCTTCAGGAGCAGCGGCATTCCTGGTGCAAGTTCGTTGAGAAACATGGAACACGCTCCGCAAATATTAGAGCAGGAGGAACTGGACAGCCAGATGAACAGATTGTCTGAGCTTCCCGCAGGATTTGGCGACAAGCCACAATCCGAAAGACATGTCGCGGGAGCCTCTCAACCTCCTAGACTAGACACGGCTGCTGCTGCCGCCACCGGTCATAGATTCGAGCTATCCAGTCACGATGACTACAGTGCCAGCTCGACACGGCGCAGCTCGACCCTGACAGGTACACCAGCAATCCGTCTCCCGGGCGTTGATGGTCGGGTGCCGGAGTTGTTGGGATCTGCCGATGGCGCTGCTCCAGGCGAAGTTGATGATTGGACTAGAGACGCAATCATGCATATGAATCTGGCCAGCAAGTACGAGAACAAAGACTAGGTAGAGTGTCACATTTAAAGTCCCGACACACGAGTCTATTTAGAGTTGTCAAAATATGGATAAGCTGTGGTCTTGGTAATTGTAGGACTTGGAAACGGAATTTTGCGATCAATACTAGTCAGGAGATGTAAAGGCGCGCTGCATTGCTGGCTGTAATGTATCACAAACGGGGTTGTGTGTTTGTGATTCCCAAAGCATGAAAATAAAATAAAACGTTCAATCCCAGCGGGCAACGTCCTCGACAATTTATTGGCTGAATGGCGAGATTGATATCAAATCCTTTAATACGACAATGCATGAATCGAATGTCAGCAGTCCGTTTTGGGTAGGGCTGAAGGTCATCCCGGGAATAGCACACAATCCAAGCCGATCGGAGGGCTTAGGGGCCGATCAGCCCAGGGTCCCGAGGTCTGTATATACTCTGTCAATAGGTCGGTATGACGGAGTGCTCCATTCACCATCTTTCAGGCTCGGAATGTGGATGCCTTCACATGATATAAGCAATGCCAAGGTCCACGACTCTAGCCAGCACAGCCAACAAGATCCAGCACAGCCCGATAGCCCCACCACCGACTTCCGGTCCTTTTCTACCAAAAGTCGGGGGGGATCTAATCTGGGCACCTAGCCTAGGTAGGGGTCCGTCGATCCTGCTACGTTAAATCTACATCAGCCAGCCCTCTCGGGCTGACAGAGGTAACATTTCCTTTGTCATCTGTGCATACTACCGCCGAGGAGGTCAGCATTGGCATATGCACGTATAATCGTTGTTTGCTGCTGATGACAACCGCAGATCATACCAGGTATAATTTACATATTCGGCCGCCATCGACTTACTCGAGAGCGTGACAATCCACAATCCTGATCGCCATGTCTCCATCAGGTCAAGGTACCTTGAAACCAAAGCCACGGGGTCCACGTCTATACCACAAAAAGTCAAGGACAGGCTGTATACGATGCAAACAGCGTCGCGTCAAGTGCGACGAGGTGCGGCCGAGTTGCGGAGGTTGTGTCCGACACATGGTTGATTGTGTGTATCAGACCCAAGCGACAGCTGCCGCGACAACGGCCACTGCTCCTGGAAGCATGAATCCGCAGCTGGATGCCATGAATCTCTCCTCTATGGAGTCCGAGCTCAGTGTTTTGTCTAATCCATCAGCGGCAAAGACAAGCCCGCAGAGTGACGGGTACACGGTGTATGAGACACCTCAAGACTCGGCAGTGTCGTCGTCCAGTTCAGTCGCCCCCGACGGTGATATTCCAGAAACCGACTTGCCAGAATCGCGGGAACGTCGCATCTGGGAACTGAGGCTTCTTCATAATAGCCTGACCCAGGCAAAACCGTTCCCAACGCCGCAGCCGCAAGTGATAAATGATCTGTTCTTGATAGACATACCGAAAATGGCTCTCAACGAAGGACGGGACGGTGTGCTGTATGGCTCGTTTGCACACTCGGCGTTGAATCTCTGGACACGAAGCACCGATCCGGAGGAGAAGGAGACACTTATCCGGCTCCAGCGTACCTATCTGAGTCTAATGCTGCGGCAACACCGGCAAGACGTGGCCGTGCTCGACCCAGACAATGCCGACGCCGTCTGCATCTGCAGCCTCAAGATCCTAACGCACGCACTGGCGCTGATCCAGACGCTTCCGTCCGAGCCGTGGCAACCGCCCACTGATTTCCTGCGCATGGGCAGCGGTGCTGGTTCCGTCTTTCACACGGCCCTACGCATGGCGAAGAGCGGCAGCGGGGGCGAGGTGGCCAAGATTCAGACCTTTGTGCAGAACCCCCCGGGCCTCCGCGACCCCAACGAGACCATTCTCAGCGACCACAGCGCGCTGGACTGGATCCTCGAGACACCACCGGGCTCGTCGCCCGAGGCCGCGGAACAGCTCGACGCCGAGATGAGCGACCCGCTCACCCTGTCCGTCTACCACAAGGCCATTTCGTATATCTGCAGCGTACAGCGAGCGATTGCGCGCGAGGAGCCCGAGTTCGCCATCTGCCGGCGCCTCGGCGCGTTTGCCGTGCTCGTCCCCAGCGAATTTACCCAGTACCTCATTGAGCGACGGCCGCGTGCCTTGGTGGTATTGGCGCACTTTATGGCCACGTTCATGTCGGTGGAACATATCTGGACCATTGGCAGGGCGGGAGAAAACCAGATTAGGGGAATACACAAGAATCTACCGATGGAATGGGCTTACAAACTCGATGGGTTATTAACGAAACACAAGAAACATGAAGGCACACCGCCCGTGTTCAGCGGAGGTTATGGTGCTTTGATGTAAAATATATGGGCAGTGATACCCTGAACTTTGGTCAGATGGAAGGATTGTATTAGTAGCAGTTGGATAAGCGTGTCTTTTCAATAACATATCAAATGGTAATATAAACACATGATACTCGATTCAAGGACACGAAAGCTTCCCAAGAATGATAAACAGAACATTATTCAAAGAGTCCACGAGCTTCTCATATGTTGGTCTACACAGTCATTTCAATTTCAGATCGAACACAAGGACATATATATCATTACACAAGCACTGGCCAGTAACTCTCAAGCCTTCTTCTTTTGGTCCTTCAGCGCCATCTCTTCCTGTTTGGCCTTGATGGACCGCTCAAGACTCGCGTTCTGGCTTCTCAATATTTCCTTGACAGCCTCGTACCCCAAAGCCTCGCGTTTCCCCGTGTCAATGGCTCTAAAGATGGCGGGACAGAGCAACTTTTTCGTGCACAGGTTATACAGCTCGCGGTCTTGCCACCACAGCTTCCACGTGCTGGGATTGAACAGGCCATTGAACCATCCCCCAAACGTGTCGAACACACCTGTTCCTGCCATTTCGTCTAGCCAGGGGATCAGTTCTGCCTGCGGTATCATGGCGGGATAAAAAGTGTGTCCTGCCTCGGGCACATGGTGTCTTTTCGCCATCATTTGACGCCACGAAGTATGGTTGCGGAACCACTCGAGCATCTTGGGACGAGGCGGTAGAGAGCTGCGACCCTTCCACACTTGAGACACGGCCATGGCCTGGAGCTCGAATTGCACGAATCCCGGATAGTTTGTGGCGGCGTGGCCGAGAAAGGCCAGTGATGTCCGGATCTGGGGATCATCATTCATGGGGAAAATATTCATGTACAAATGGGGATTGTGGCCGGGCCCATTGGGATATGGGTCGTAGGCAAGCGAGCCTTCGGCAGCCCGAGGAATGAGATCTTCGGGCATGTTGAAGTGATACCCTGTGCAATATATAATACTATCAATGTCCTCCAACACCTGGCCGTCTGTCAGAATGACCGTCTTGGGACCCGTGATCTCCTTGACGGCAGGGACCGGCTTGGCGAACCCAGACTCGAGAAAAGTCCAAAGGGTATCTGCCATTAATGGCGTCGAGACGGCCATTGAAGGGGCTGGCGATAGACCCCAGTGTTCGGGAATCGCCGGGAAAGATTTCCTGGAGATCGAACCGACCATTCTGTCGAGAACCCAAGTCCAGAACCGTGGCAGAGTCCTCTCCATGAAAATCATAAACAGCATGACGGGTAGGCCCAGAGCCACGTCAAAGGGTGTGCCCGTGTCATTATATCGTGGCAGAAGGGTCAAGCCGTGTCGATGGCTCAAATATACCTGTTTGGCCGTTTCGGACAGAGCATTGGTGACGTCCTGCGCCGTGGCATGGATACCGAGAACCAGGACGTTGTGGTCCTTGAACGGTGCGCTTCCGTGAAAGTCAATGCTGTGGTGGACACTGCCGGCGAACTTGTCGAGGCCCGCCAGTTTGGGCCATCGCGGCGTGATGAACGATCCCGTCGCCACGCAGACCCGGTCAAAGAAGTTTGTCGTCTCCTGCCCCGACTGCACGTCCTTGACCTTGATCTCCCATATACCGCCCGCGCTTTCGCCTCCCTCCTCCCTCTCCCTCCGCACAATATGGCGGACGCGGTGGCCCACCCTGATCTTGCGTCTGAGGTCAAAGTGGTCCGCATAAGCATTCAGGTAGGCATGGATCTGCGCGGCGGTGGGGTATACGCCAGCGCTCTCGGGAAAGGGGAAGTCAGACGTGGCCGCGCGGTATTTACTTGTGTTGAAAATGGTCGTGGGATGCACCGAGATGGAGCTGTCGTCGGTGTCTTTCCATAGGCCGCCCAGGTAGGGTCGGGCCTCGAAGCCCGTCACGTCAAAGCCGTCTTCCGTCAGCTGTTTCGTGGCCATGAGGCCCAGGGCACCGGCGCCTATCACGGCGACTTTCTCGACTGCGGCCATGATGGATGTATCCAATTATTTTTTTCTTTTAAAGCAGGTTCTGCAGCGATTGAAAACCATGAACGGGCATGATTATTGCGATTCTTCCTTTTGGTAAATAAGGGGGGAAAGCTCTCGCGTGAATGAGAAAAAGAAAAGTTGCAGGCACGCAGGATGAGGAGAAATCCTTCCAATTCCATTTCAGATATAAAGCGCTGCAGCATTCAAGTCAGTGGCATAACTCCTTACGTGCTTACTTTGGTGTCCATCCTTCTTGACGCCGGCCGCTTAGATCCTGGCGATCAAGCTGTCTTACATAGCCTGATCGGGTTTGGTGTACGAGCTATAGGCACCCATGACTCTCGTGTCAGCATTCAGTGCGTTCAGCTTCTTGAGGGGACTCTTGAATCCGTTGAGACATCATAGGCTGACACAATGAGCTAGAATAGGTGCGGCATCTACATGGTGCCTCCCAAAGGAGCGTTCCTAGAATGGTTTTCTTGCCCTCCAAATAGGGATCCACCAATTCCACCAGCTGCTTGGGCAGGTGTCCGGGTGTCATCCGATATATGATCCCATTGATATCGCCAGAGCTGTTTTGACGTTGATGTTTATGATTGACTTCGACTTCATGTACCACAAGGTAGATCCCGAGCAGTGACACAAAGTCATTGCGCAGATACCTCCAAACAACTGAACGCGTTGCCACCCGGCTCAGAATGATTGAACATCATTGCTTCAGGACCAAGATGAATCGGTCTTCTGGTCTAGGTTTCGAGTCTCCTCCTCATCGAGTAGGGTGAGGACATCAAGGACATCAATCCTCGTCGACGTGGTCGTGGTCCCGGAGGATATCGCGCTTGTCATCTATCCACATGATTATATACTCCGAGGTTGAGCAGCTTGCCGAATGGTGAGGTAGCTGAGCGATTCTAGGCGATTTCCACAACAACATTGGACAGCAGGATGCTCGGCTACAAAAAGATCAGTCAGGTCGCACGTTCTGCCCACCTCTTGTCAAATCCGCAGTGCTCGGATGATCCGAAACAAGATACACCAAAGAGCCTGAGACTCGTTCTCGTAAATCCGACTACCACCCACGGTGCCGGTTTAGGGCTGAGCGCACATTCGTCATCACGATGCTGGGTCATCTGAATTTTGAGATTGAGGACAACAAATTGATGCGATACATTATCCACAGAATCTAAACAATTAAAAAGAAATGAGACGATGCGTAAAATGAGGCTGAAGAATCTCCAAGTAGTGTTTACTTTACTTTGCCCTAAGATGACAATTTGGTCGTCAGGGGAGGAAGGAGAGGCTCCACTCACAATCAGAGCTACAAGGTAAGCCCCCTGACAGCACTGTATTTTGGTGGTGGTAGAAGAAACACCACCAGTGATCATTGAAAGTTGACCTTGGCGAGCTGCAAATCAGATAGGTATGTACCTTAAGTCGGGTAATTCCAATGCACCACATTGAAGCTTTCACGGACTGCCATTGAGGTCAAAGAGGAATGGCTGGGAGAAAATTCAGTATCCCAGCCCTAGTGTGTGTATCGAGTTGCAGGGCACGAGGTAGGTAGATGTAGGTAGGTATGCTGTCAAGCGTAAGCTGCAGTGAGCTACCTAGGATGTAGTACCACAAAAACACATTGGGAGCGAGCATTGCATTTGAAGCCTTTTGTGGAGGCGGTCGGACGTGTTCAAACTTCGGAACGTTTCCATGCAGATTTGGCAATCCGCCATGTGTCTGTCCAGGTTCGGTCTGTCGTTTTGTTGGCTGTCTGGGTCTGGGACTAGGACTCTGGGGGTTCCGACTTGCGATGGATGATCCATCCAATCGTCAGAGTCAATTGAGGTGGCAGCCCTGAGGTCTCGACGACTTGGACCCCGCAGACAACATTAGCGCAGGTGCCAGGTGCACTAGAACACCCCTACCTTCCAAGTGGGCACCGAGAGCCACGCAAGATGTACAGCCAAGACAACGCTTCTTATTATGGAGACCATGGCGGTGACGAGAATAACCATAGATATGGTGGCACAAAGGAACCAAGCGCTCAATGTTGCCGGCAATAGTTGCAATGGCTGATGCTATGATAATGCAGATAGATTGATTGATAAGTAACAGACGGCATGCGTCAGCATACACTCGGGGTACTTGATTCGCTCGTTCAGCATGCGTCCCAAGCCATGGCCATGCAGCTAAAAAGCTATACGATCTTTTATGTGTTGCAGCTGCTGCTGTAGGTCGCGGGTCAGTACTCGGACCTGGCTGCCGTCCAGATCATTGATGTCTGTCTGTTCATTGGCGTCTTCCAGAGTGCCTCTTGCACTCGCCGAAGTCGCAATATATGATCCGGTCTCCCCCACAGACATACTGTACAGCTATTGCGCGATGCTGGTCGGTACCGGAATGCGTGCTGACTGCATACGTGTAGATAGGCGAGGGTCTAGCACACCAAGTTGACCACGTCCATTGCTGGTTCGTTGTCCATTGAGGCTCTGATGAATGAGGCAGGTTGTTCATTGGGGTCTGGGGTGTATCATTGGATCGATCGGATTGGTCCGGCGCTCTCTGATACCTTCCCTGTAGTGCACAATGCTACTAAAAAGTGCACTAGAAGCAGTGGATGTCGGCCCTCGGATGTGTTATCCATGTCCCCGGTATGCAGGCGACAGTGACTTTTTTTTTTTCCCTCTTCGAAAAGGCACTTCAAAGTTCCTCTGTTGTGGCCAGCACAGATTGAGCGGGCAATTCACTAGTACCTTTAGTGAGCACCACCAATGGAGCGACTACCACTTGGGCGACGAAATGCCAACAATCAGATGTGGGCATGGTCAAGCAAGAGGCAAGTGGGAATTAATGAGAGAGAAGCAGAAGTTAAAACACTGTCAAAATCAATGTGGCAGCGGCCCAATTACCTAGCGCAGAGCCAGAAAAACAAAGCAACTTGGACCACATGGTTTTTATTCGGCAGTCGACTGAGCGGTACGCTCGTAGGTTACACGAGATGAATTAAATTAAACTCTCCTGGTCGACGTCGAGCATCGACACCACTCTGATAAAACCTGGCGGGCAGTATGGCGAGCAGGAATGTGTGTAGGCACAGACAAAGCCATGGCCGCAAGCAGCCTAGGAAGAGTCGCACCAACCCCGCGGCGTCCTATGTAACTTCAAGGTTGACCGTTGTAAGATCTCTTCTTTGGTGGGGTTACAGCAGATTACGCTTAGGAAGCGCAACATGATGTCAATTGACACAAGTACTACACCAGCAACGGCCATACGTTGTAACAGGGACAACGCGGTCTGGCTTCCCCTGCCCAGGTCCGGGCGCATTGAGAGCACTGCGTAAGCATCATGAGATTCTTTTGATTAGCCGTTATGAACAGAGTGTACACAGTAGTATTTTTTAAACAAATGTCTTAAGAAGGCTGAGCAGATGAGGCTCACGCTCACTTTCAGCCTGTGCACTACAAAGCTGGACGCCCCGATCTTGTCGATCTCGTGCCGGCAGCTTGCCTCAGCAGACTGAACTCTACGACTGCAGTGGATACAACATCAAAGTTTAAAACTGACAGACTGCCTGACATTGACTGCTGTGCTCGGGTGTATTGTCTGTACTCTGCTTACAATCTCCTGTTGGACAAGAAAGGTAGTAGAGTGAAATGTTTGGTCATTTTAAAGAAGACACAATGCGGTGATGCCTTTGAGGCTGAATGTGAAATATATCACCAGTAAACTCCAGTCATCTTTGATGCCTACAATTTTGCTTGTTCACCTCCCAACACTACCTGGATTTACATGCCAAGTCTCTAACATGTTTACCTTGGCAGACAGGGCTAACCAACCTACAATGTAAAATGAGAGAATGAAAAGCCCATCGGGGCCGCCAGATGAAGAGTTAGATTGTAGGTGCAGCTAGCTCGTTGCAGTACTACACCGTCAAAAACAGCCCGCCTTGGGCAGAAAGAACTTCTACTATGTACTACTGGATATACATACAAGACGTTTGAAGAAGAAGAAGAAGAACAAGACGCAGCGCTAAGCATCCCATGCTAGCAGCATCTATTAGCTGCCCCCGCCCGCAGCATAGCGACGAGCCTAGCCGCATTCTATGCATGAGCCCACTGCATGGGGAGAGCGACAAAGCTATGACTGTTATCTCTCCACTCACCTGACTGACTTTCTGACGACCTATTGATCTAAGGACCTGCCGTCCGGCTTTTTTATGGTTGGTGACATTTGAACTTTTTTTTCCCCTACCCTCTTTTGTGTTCATGTCCATTGTTCCTTCACAGATATCCTAGGTTTGCGATGAATTGTGATTGTGTCTCGTGAAAGCACGCGACCACACGACTTGCCGCCTTCCTTCCCCGGCCGCCAATTCCTACATCGGCTGGGCGACGCCACAAGCAGCTCGGACAGACAGCGCTTATCTCGTCTCGGGTCGTTCGTCATCGGATAGCGCCCACCTTCAAAGCCGAAACCGCCCTGCTGCCCGCCGCCACCGCCGCTCCCATCTCTTTGTCTGGTTGCGCCATTCTTCACCCTTCGTCTCAACCACTTCCTCTCGCATGGGAGCATCTACACAACAATGGCACCGGATATAGGGTCCTGTGGATGGCCGATATGGCACGTCGACGACTTCACCCTGTGCTTTCAGTTCGAGTAAGTCCCCACGCCCTTTCCCCCCAGTTTGGTTGGCTTGCTGTAAATGTGTGGCACGTCATAACGCGCGGGCTGGTTCACGCCCATTCGTCAATTGTTACACAGGCACAAAGTCACAACGAATAGCATTGCTGATCGGCGTCTGTACACAGCTACCTCAAGATTCTCTTGCCTACAATTATAATTGGCCTATCACTAGTACATCTTATAATTCAGAACATTTCGCGCAAGGTTAGGAGGAAACGCGAGAGCAAATACGACCCTTTGGATCAGCACCTCGACCATACCGAGATTCCGCCAGAAGAAGACGAAGAATCCAACACCGACGATGACGATATTCTTTCTATCGCACAAAACGGCGGCGGCCACCTGGCTCTGGTGCGGACCACTACTAAGGGTTCCATCGTCCAAGCCGACAGCCCTCCTGGTCAACAGCTCTTGGTCGTGGTTGAGGAGCTCGCGATTGTTGGCTTGATCGCCATCAACATTGTAGCTCTCGTGGCGCACAACTCTGGTAGTCGGAGCGTGCTGGCTGCCACTGTGGGCATCATTACCTGGACCTATGTCCTCATTCTCGCGACATTACGGCTCTTTCTTGGAAACACGAAATGGAGGGTGCCGCATATCTGGAACCACACAGCTACTATCTATGCTTTCCAGTGGCTGTTTGTTCTGGTGCCCTTCCGTTCTGTTCTCATTCACCCTACCTCGAGATTGGCCCAAATCCTCACCATTGTCGACTTTGCCCTGACAAGTCTGTTGTTTGGCATGGCCATGACCACTAGAAAGGGAAACAAAACCGTTCTGCTGGAATGGGAAGGGGATATCGAGCCATCACGCGAGCCACTGGCTTCGTTGTTTTCACTAATGACCTTTGGATGGGTTGACAGTATTTTGTGGAAGGGTTACAAGGAGACCTACGAGATTGGCATGGTTTGGAATTTGCTGCCGAAAGATAAGGCAGCCGCCGTGCTCACGGAATATCGACAAATCAAGAAGACCACCAGCTTGGCCTGGCACCTGGGCAAGTTCTTCAAGGGTCCACTCATCCTGCAATGCCTCTGGGCCCTGGTCGCAGGTGTCTTGACCTTTGCCCCAACGCTTTTGTTGAAAGCCATCTTGGAATTCGTTGAGCATCCCACCGATGCCCCGAGAAGCGTTCTCTGGCTATACGTTATCCTCCTACCAGTGTCCGATCTCATTCGCTCGGTAGCAGATAACCAGGGATTGTGGATTGGCCGCAAGATGTGCATTAGAATGCGCGCCATTGTCATCGGCGAGATTTACGCAAAGGCCCTTCGCCGAAAAGCTGCATCTGGTGTAGATTCTACCCTTGCGAAAACCAAGAAGGACGAAGTCACAGAGACAAAGGTTGACAAGGTGAAGAGATGGATGAGTCTCCGGAAGAAGGATGCCCAAAAGGCAGCCAACGCCATCCCGACCAAGGCGGACACGGCCGACACTGCCAAGGCTCCCGATGAGCAAGCCAACCTGGGAACCATTATCAACCTGATGTCAGTGGACAGCTTCAAGATTGGCGAAGTGACTTCTTACCTGCACTTCTTGGCCGCACATGCTCCCTCTCAGCTTATCGTTGCAATTGCCCTTTTGTGGCAAATCATGGGGCTTAGTGCTATTCCCGGATTGGTTGTCATGGTCATTCTTCTACCCGTCAACATTCTGCTCGCCAGAGGCTTCAGTTATACACAGAAGAAGATCATGGCCGCAACCGACAAGCGCATCGCAACGACAAACGAGGTCCTCCAGAACATCCGTATCATCAAATACTTTGCTTGGGAACAGCGTTTCAGCCAGATCGTCGACGAGAAGAGAGACGCTGAGCTGAAAGCGCTGAGAAAACGGTACATGGTGTGGGCAACTGCTGTTGCTATCTGGAACACTGTGCCTATCCTTATTACATTCTTTTCTTTCTTGGTCTACACCAAGATCGAGAAGAAGCCGCTGTATCCTTCTGTTGCATTCACTGCCATCTCCCTGTTTATGCTTCTTCGTGTCCCTCTCGATCAGCTCGGTGACATGATTGCACACGTGCAAGAAGCCAAGGTCTCGATCGACCGTGTCGAAGAGTTTCTCCAAGAGGAAGAGACGGACAAGTACAAGCAACTCGGCCCGGACAATTTGGACGACACTGGAAATCATGTCATTGGCTTCCGTGACGCCACATTCATCTGGGGCGGTAAGGACACCATCGCCGATGATGGCTCCATGGCTTTCCGTTTGATGGATCTCGACTGCGATTTCAAGATTGGCAAACTCAACGTCATCGCTGGACCTACAGGTTCTGGTAAAACATCCTTACTGATGGCTCTCCTGGGAGAGATGACTCTGGTGAAGGGTGATGTCTACCTTCCTGGCGGCCGCAGCCGCGAGGATGTCCGTGTGGATCCTGAGACTGGACTTGCAGAGACGTGCGCATATGTCGCTCAGAGTGCTTGGTTGGTCAACGCAAACATCAAGGAAAACATCTTGTTCTCTGCACCCTACGATGCTCGGCGTTACCGGAATGTGATTATCGCATGCGCTCTCGAGCGTGACCTTGAGATTCTGGACAATGGAGATGAGACACTGGTTGGAGAGAAGGGCATAACACTATCTGGCGGCCAGAAACAGCGAATCTCCCTTGCCCGTGCCGTCTACTCCAACTCAAGACACATTCTACTCGACGATTGTCTCAGTGCTGTTGACTCTCATACTGCACAATGGATTTTTGAGAACTGCATCCAGGGTCCCTTGATGAGAGACAGAACTTGTATCCTTGTCACCCATAACGTTACCCTGTGCGCTCCATCCTCCGAATACGTTGTTGTCATGGACAATGGCCGAGTGTCTGCCCAGGGCACTGCAACCGAGGTTATCGCCACTGGCGCGCTTGGTGAGGAGTTGCAGAACAAATCGCGGCCCGGATCCGTCGTTCACGTTTCAACAATCCCATCTCGTGTTCCCTCTAGTGTGGGTGAAGAAAGCGATGAGACCTTGGTCGATAACGGTGGCAGTGATACTCTCACAGGTGCATCCAAAGACAAGAAGGAGAAGAAAAAGGTCGACGCTATGGAAGAAACAAAAGCAACCGGTGCTGTCAAGTGGTCTGTCCTCAAATTGTATCTCAATGCTATGGGCAAGTGGTGGTTCTGGGTCCTCACAGTTTTTGTCTTCACGGGCCAGCAGCTATCAAGCGTGGCATCGAACCTGTGGATCAAGGAATGGGCAAACCAGTACGCAACTGAGGAGCAGGCCGTCTCAAGCATTCAATTCGGCGCTTCGTCTCTGACGCCTCTGAGCTCGTCCTTTACTCCAAAGAACTTTGCATCAGTAGCCACCTACATCAAGGACCAGCGATTCCTCAGCCCCGCGCAGTACTCTGCCAGCAGCGCCCCTCCCGATGTCAACGTCAACTATTACCTCTACATGCTTGCATTTATCGGTATTATTGGTGCCGCTTTTGCCTTAGCCAGGGACCTGTGGCTCTTCCTGGGCTCGCTCACGGCGTCTCGGAAAATTCACAGCAAGTTGATGGCGTCGGTTGCACGAGCAAAGTTCAAGTTCTTTGATGTCACGCCCCTTGGTCAATTAATGAACCGTTTCAGCAAGGACCTGGAAGCCATCGATCAAGAAGTTGCCCCGGTAGCCATTGGAGTTATGAGTTGCGCCTTGGCTATCACGGTCACCGTCGCGCTGATTGGTACTATTACCCCTGGATTCTTGGTTGCCGCTGCCTTTATAACTGTTCTGTACGTTGGCGTGGGTGTTTTCTACTTGCGTGCATCGCGAGATCTGAAGAGACTGGATTCTGTCTACCGAAGTCCGCTTTTCCAGCAGTTTGGCGAAACTCTCTCTGGAGTCACCACAATCCGTGCTTACGGTGACGAGCGCCGCTTCATTCGCGAGAACCTGTTAAAGATCAATACGCAAGCGCGCCCATTCATTTATCTGTGGGCGGCTAACAGATGGCTCGCATTCCGAACTGATTGTCTCGGTAACTTGGTCGCCTTTTTCGCCGGTGTCTTTGTGGTTCTCAGCGTTGGGAATCTTGATGCAGGTTCAGCTGGTATTTCACTCAGTTATGCAATCAGCTTTTCAGACAACATTCTTTGGCTCATTCGTTTATACGCCATGAATGAGCAGAACATGAACTCGGTGGAACGTGTCAAGGAGTATCTTGATGTTGAGCAGGAAGCTGAGCCCATCAATGAGAAGAACCGACCGCCTCCGAATTGGCCAGCACAAGGTTCTGTGGAATTCATTGGTTACACAACAAGGTATAGGGAGGATCTCGATCCCGTCCTTCGTGATTTGACCTTCAAGATTCAACCATACGAAAAGGTTGGCATTGTTGGCCGCACAGGCGCTGGCAAGAGTTCCCTGGCTCTTGCTCTTTTCCGGGCACTAGAGGCAGAGAAGGGCAAGATTCTCATTGATGACCTAGATGTCGGCCAGATTGGTCTCAAGGATCTCCGCGAGGCCATTACAATCGTGCCCCAAGATCCAACCCTCTTCACTGGCACAATTCGAACAAACCTTGACCCATTTGACTTGTACACGAATGAAGAGATCTTTACGGCCCTTCGACGCGTACAGCTCATTGGCCCCGATGAGGATCCTGCAACACCGGTTACACTGACGGCGAGCCGGCAGACCCTTCGAAGCATATCTGACGACGAAGATCGACCCAGCGGCGCCTCAACTCCCACGGCAACGAACAAGAATATCTTCCTTGACCTATCGTCGCCTGTCGCCGAATCTGGTTCGAATCTCTCTCAAGGACAGCGACAACTCCTTTGTCTCGCCCGTGCCATGTTGAAACAGCCAAAGGTTTTAATCATGGATGAGGCAACAGCCTCCATTGATTACACCACCGATTCCAAGATTCAGGGCACCATCCGTGAGCTCAAGGGTACGACAATCACCATTGCCCACCGTTTGGCCACAATTGTCGATTACGACAAAGTGCTAGTCCTGGATCACGGCTCACTTGTGGAGTACGGCCATCCCTGGGAGCTTCTGAAGAAGTCGGATGGAAGCTTCAAGTCCATGTGCGAAACGAGCGGCGACTTGGAAAGTCTGACAAAGGCTGCCAAGAAGGCATATGAGGCGAAGAGGCTTGTCGATGATGAGTAGAGAAATCACAAGCCATCGCCTGAGGAGTTGAATAGAAATGCGATCCATGACGGGCGCATTCAAAGGCAGCAACGCCCAAATCAGACAGTTGGGGCTCGCATGGCAGACACGAAGCGGGGATGCCACGCATGCAAATGGAAAGATAACCAAGCCAATGGTTCCGAGTACAGTATGGATGAGCTCTTGTAAAAATAGAGGAGACATCCTTGAGCGCCCACCATCGCTCTGACACTCAAAAGTGTATATATATAATCATCAGTAGATACGGGCTTTAGCATGGCCTTGGAGTTGTCCTGTATGTCTCAATACTGAATTCAAGTTTTTTGTTTTTCCCAAATAATTTCACATCTAATTGTTGATATGCCGGGTGCATGATCATGGTATTTGTATTGCCCGTTGACAGTTGTCCGCGAGGAACAAGTAACTGCCTAGCAAGGATGGGAGAATGCCTGTTGTCGAAATGACCATGACTGTTTGCAGCAGTCGTCGTCGTTGTCTTTAGCAGAATTTCAAGCCCCGTCACCTCACCCGTTATTTTACACAAAGAATGGGAGCGTGTGGCAGGTTTTGCCAAGGTTGCAGCGCGTCAGCCGCCCAAAGAATGAATCTTATACTATGCATCCTCCTCTAAACTATTTTTTGTGGAACTTGACTCGCACTCGCTTACCTCTCCCGTCTGGGGCGCACCAAGACGCCCAACTTCGTACCCTAAACCAGATCCGGCCCAGCGAGCTTGCAGGAATGCGAGTGCGAGACGAGACAGGTTGATACAAGTCGAATAGATAACGTGGATCAGCTCCAGACCTGCAATTGCTGCGAAAAAGGAAGCCGCATCAGCTTGGCACGATCATGATTCACCATGGCCATGTCAGAGATTCAAGATGTTATTGCTAGCAGCGCCAAGCGTGGTATTTTCGTGCAAGTAGTATAAGACTCATGGTCGAATATTATGGCGCACGATGGCAGACAATTTCCACCATTGCACATTTTACACGATTGAGGGGTTTCTTGCATCCCTCGACTTCCTCTGATACTCAAGTGCCTGTTCGCAGACTACCGACCTGATCCGAGATTCTGACCATAGCCTATACACGGCCTTTTTCTTGCTCCCCGTTCAACCAATCTTAGTCCTGTCGACCACACTGTGAACACCATGGCAGATCAGACAGCGGGCTCTCCCTACGGAGAGCTACAGTACGTCAAGGTCTTTGGGCCCAATGCCAACTGTACTCTGGACATTTGCCCGGTAGAGATGAGCGTGTACGGGTACCGCCCGAGCCTCGCCGCCAATTTTACCTTTTTGGGGCTCTACGTGCTCTCGGCCCTCGTCCACACCTATCTCGGCTTCAGGTGGAAGTCGTATTCCTTCATGGCTTTCATGATTGTTGGCGCCATCAACGCTGTTGTTGGCTATGCGGGCCGGATCATGTTGTATTACAACCCTTTCAACTTTACCGCCTTTATGATGCAGATTAGTAAGTAAATTGGTTGAATAGTCGTTCCGGAAGCAGAGATCAAGACGACGAAAACTGACTATGATATCAAGTCTGCATCACCAGTGGTCCTGTGTATTATTCAGCTTCCATTTACATTACCTTGTCGTCTTCGTGAGTCTACCCCACCCTTTGAGGTTTAAGTTTAATATTAGCTTGTCTTTACTTCCTCGCGAAAATAAGAGAAATTATTGACGGAGTTGTCGGTGATAGTATCAAGCACTTTGCGCCGAGCCTGTCTCGCGTCCGACCGGAGCTGCTCTACTGGATCTTCATTCCCTGCGACATTGTATGTCTGTGTTTTCAGGCCGCTGGTGGAGGCTTGTCTACTTCGACTTCGGGAAAAAGCCAGATGGGGGTTGATAGTGAGTATATATCTCGGTTGGCTCTTACTTCCCTGCTGGACTATATGCTCTTGTCGCACAATCTTGAATGAAACTTGCTGACTTGGGGAATCCGCAGTGGCGCTGGTCGGCCTTAGTCGTGAGTATAAAGTTTTGATGTGTATGCCAGGAGCGTGATTGCTGATTCTCGAAAAACTTGTAGTGCAAGTTGCTGCAATGGTGATTTTCTGCGCACTCTTTGCAGACTACCTTGTCCGATATTACCGTTCAGATTTTTACCGCAACGAGGCAGGGGCCAAGCTGGGTATGCGATCGAAGTTATTCTTTGGCTTTCTCGCCCTGGCCATTGTGCTCATCTTGGTTCGCTGTGCCTACCGTCTCGTAGAGCTGAAGGACGGGTACAGCGGCAACTTGATCCGAGACGAGGGACTTTTCATTGGTCTGGAGGGCGTGTAAGTCTATCCTAGTCTTTTGCTCCCGTTGGTTCTTTGCGTACGATTTTGGCTGACACGAGAATTTTTGACGATGCAGTATGGTCGTAGCTGCTGTGTATAGCCTGGCGACTGGCCATCCCGGATTTGGGTTGAGAAAAGGGAGCCCGAAACAGCAAAAGGTGGAAAACGCTGGCAATATTGGACAAGGCCACGATGTGCTCTAGATGTCCCCCAGCGCATTGCTTTGATAGCCTCCCCGGCCAGGGATTGGTAATGCCGGAGAAACAAAGCATACAAGAGGTTCCACTGCCCCATGGACAATTGTGATCGTTTATTTGGTACCATGGAGGAAACAATTACGTACTCTGTGAGTAGGCCGTAATGATGTGCTCTATCAAAATCGACATGGACACTGGTCCTTGTTGCAAAGCTTAATTCCGGCTATTCGCCGCGGACAGACACCGACGTCATGACAATGCTTGCAGCAGTACTGTAGGGCAATTGGCCATGACTCTTTGCACTTATTCGGCCTCTTCAGCGGAGCGCAGACCCAGGGACGGGACGAAACATAAAAGTTAGGGAGTAAACATTCTCCCGCCGTGTTCGTCTGATCTCGAGTCAGTCCAGAGGTCATTGAATACCTGGTTATCCGCCTGAGCGTCCTTGCCAAGCCCGCACTCTGCTGTGATCAACCTTTAGGAGGGCGGTTCGGTGTCGGCGATATGGGCATTTTGCCCTGCTATTTCCATGCTAGGGAAACCCGAACAGTGGATTATTAGGGGGCGATCCTTACAAAAGGTTTACAAAGCCGTTTACTTGCTTGAGCCGGTAGATTGCGTATCCATATGGGACGCGCAATGACTGCTGGTACGCCCAAGCCCTCTGTGGCTAGGCCCTTGAAGACGGGGCTTAAAACATCCTTATTAGCAAGCTTACAGCGCCGATAAGGCCTTGGCGGCCCGCAGCGGCAGTCAATGTCAAGCTCGAACTCCGGCATGTCGGGATGTGGGAGAGGCACGGAGTGGGACATACCAAGACACAAGTCCCCGTCAGTTGGCCCCATGCCATGCTTTTCTCCTGTATGCGGTAGTATCCCGTCCACTGTCTGCCCACAATAGATGACGACGCAACTCAACCTGCGAATAATCAACTTGCTGATTGGCTGGCCCGTGTCAGGCATCAGATCGCATTATACTATGATCGACCAGGGCAATTGCCTATTGCAGCCGGCAAGACGGTGGGAAAAAAACGCGTCCTGCAGGGTATACCGTTCATGGATTCCAGAAACAGATTGACGAGGCCATTGCTCATGGATGTAGATGGAACGTCACGGCAGAAACAAGCCGGTTAGTGGAAGAGCCGCAATAGAGTATAAAGTACGGTTCGGTATATATTACAAATAGGATCGACGCTCGTTCTAGAATATTACACTCGTTGACCCAACTCCTCTTGCTGTCTATTACTGCGTGCTCTCTTTTTTCTCGAGTTCACATCTTGCCAATCTGTGACCATGCACGCCCTCAGTGTCCTGACTGCCGGTGCTGCCCTTCTCTCCGGAGTTGTGGCTCACCCCCACGACATGTCGGCTCATGAGATGACCCGCCGCGGCGGCCTCTCGAAGCGCTGTGGTAAGTGACAAAAACCTGTCGTCGTCTCTTTGTTTTTTGCACTTTTCTCTAGACGATTCCATTCCTGAGACCTTGTTTCCCGGTCCCATTATTTGGCTCGGGAAATACCTATTTGCCCTGTAGCTTGAGCACTTGCTGGAGATCTCTACGCGATCCAGAACAACATGATGGGCTAACATATATCGATTGACCAGAATCGTCCGTGGCGGCCCTCAACAAGCGCCGCTGGGAGAAGCGCAACGCCATGATGAACAAGCGCGCATCCTCTGGCAACACGACCTTTACCATCACCACTGAAGCTCCTTACTACGATGTGCTCCAGAACGACACGTGTATTTTGACCGAGGACGTCACCGGTGGCCCCTACATCTGGCCCCAGTCCCAGACTCTGCGCCAGGACATTCGTGAGGGCGAGGCCGGTGTTCCCATGATTCTCGACATTGGTGTCTTGGACGTTGAGACTTGCGAGCCTCTTCCCAACGTGCTTGTCGACATCTGGCACTGCAACGCCACCGGCTCGTACAGCTCCTTCACCGGCCTGGACCCCAACACTCCGTTCGAAACTCTGCTCGAGCAGCTGAACGTCACCATTGGTCCCGATCTGGATCTGCACACTGATGACACCACCTTCCTGCGCGGAATCGTAAGTTGATCTCCTTAGAGATATTTGAATAGTGTTCCAGTTTATTAACACGTCTCCCTGCCAGTGGCCCACCAACAGCGAGGGTATCTCCGAGTTCACCACCATTGTGCCCGGCTTCTACGTGGAGCGCACCATCCACATCCACGTGCAGGTGCACGAGAACTACGTGATCCGGGGCAACGGCACCGTGGCGTCGTCGACGACGGTGTCGACGGGCCAGATCTTCATCGCCGAGGACCAGAGCGCCCAGCTCATGGCCCTGGACCCCTACGCCACCCACACCGAGATCAACCGCACCACCAACGACATTGACTCCATCTACGCCGGCGAGACCGCCAACGGCTACGACCCCACCATTTCCATTGTGCCCCTCGATGGCGAGAATATTGAGAATGGTGTCGTTGGCTATATCACCATTGGTGTCGACTCTGCCACCAAGAGGAAGATGAAGCGCGACCTGATGAAGCACTAAGGCTTTCGGAATAGGATGATCCTTTAGGGCTTGATGCAATATAGAAAAGAGTGATCTTGTGACTTCGTAAGAGACATAGAAATTCAAGATCTGATTTAAAAAAAAAAATAACGCCGGTATTACATGTGATGTGGGTGCTTTCATTATGCTTAATTATAGTGCTCATTTATTGAAAAGGTCAAGTCGTGGGGGATGTGGGTGGTCAACTACCGGTAGCTCCCGAACATACATGGTTCTGTTCTACCGGCGCGCGGATGCTGGAGCTGGCTGCAGACGGCGTTGTTGGGATTCCAGCATAAAAGTTTTTGCCAGTCAATGAACACACCGTATGACTGATATGCCATCAAAACTTCATGTCTTTTTCCGAATGCCTAGTAGGTTGCACATTTGTTGCAAATTGTACCTGGCAGTTACCTCACTATAGGCTACAGGAAACCACCTGCCAATAGGTACCTACAGGGTGACATCATCCCCGCTCACCTTAAAGCTGTATGCCTTGCACCGATAGGCAGACATGAAGAATGTACAACAGAACACAGACTCATGAGTCCGCTCAATCATTCAACTATTTATAACAAGGCCGCTTCTCATGTTTGGATCATTCAACACCAAAGCCTCGTGTGTTTTGACACCAGCAAAGCGCTTGTCCAGATCAACTGTCCCGCTATTCACGCATAGACATTTCAACCATCAACATCACAGGTCAGTATTTTATTCTAGCCGCCATTTTTAGCCCATATCTGCCACAATAGCTAGGCCGGTCACTTCACCTGCGAAAACGAGTTCTTGCTTGGTAGGTAAACATGGATCATTGCTGACTATTGATCGTGTCATGATATAGGTCTTTGTGGAATCACTCACCCATCAAGATGAAGTCCGATGTACAAGAGTTCAAGAAGCTCTTGAAGAGCTCGGATCGAGTCATGGCCCTCTGCGGCGCAGGACTCTCTGTCGCATCTGGGCTTCCCACCTTTCGAGGCGCTGGCGGCCTCTGGCGTGAATTCGATTCTACCGATTTGGCAACACCAGATGCATTCGAGGACGATCCCGCGCTGGTTTGGTTGTTCTACGCTTGGCGGCGGCACATGGCCCTCAACGCACAGCCCAACGCCGGCCACTACGCGCTTGCCGAGCTGGCCAAGAAGAACAAGAACTTTCTCTGCCTGACGCAAAATGTCGACGGCCTGTCCCCTCGCGCGGGTCACCCCCAAGAGGGCATCCGCATGCTCCACGGCAACCTATTGGACGTCAAGTGCTGGGACGAGAAGTGCGGCTACATTGAGCACAACGTGACGCGCGACCCACTATGTCCCGCCCTCGCCCCGGCCGCTGTCGATGCCGCGCCCGGTGAGATTGCGCCGCTGCTAAACCCAGCTATACCGACGCCCGAGATCAAGGTCGAGGACCTGCCACACTGCCCGGCCTGCGAGCGGCGGGGCAAGAAGAACCTCTTGCGACCCGGCGTGGTCTGGTTCGGCGAGGCCCTGCCGGACGGCATGCTCGAGGGCGTGGACAATTGGCTCTACCGCGGCAAAGTCGACGTCATGCTCGTCGTTGGCACCGCTGCCGCCGTGTACCCGGCAGCCGGCTACACCAGAAAAGCCAAGCGGCGCGGAGCCGTCGTCGCCGTCGTCAACCCGGACCCCACGTCGGCCGAGGGACTTGATGAAAATGACTTCTTCTTTCAGGGCGGAGCTGATGAGTTCTTGCCCAAGCTCTTTGAAGATGTGATTGGCAAGCTTCCGGCAGGAGAGCAAAGAGCAGCCGCCTAGAAAGAAAGAAAGAGTCAGAAGAATTTGGAACCTGGAGGCAGTCTTAAACAACGCCTTGAGGTTTTACATTTCTTGGCTCCGACTATTGGGAGGAAATATGAGTAATCGGATTAAGCTGCGATTGCGCTGAAATTGCGCCAGTGTATGGTTATGATTTTGAGACACGATAAATGGTAGAATGGGTGTCATATGTCAACTATAGTCAGAGGCCAATTCTGGACGCTTGTGTGGATGCCTAAATATGGCTCGTTCCTGAAAGCACCAATTTTTTTTTTCTTCGATGAAAAACAAGGCAGAGCCATGATGAGCTTTCTTCATTGCTTAAATTGCCGCTCAGCATCTCATGATTTGACATTTCCGTATGATGTGTAATACACTCTAAGTACTGCAATAACCTTTGATCTTTTCCAAATCAAGAATATAGCAAAGGTGTCTAAGCAAATGTATTTCATGCACATTCAACTTCGTTCTTAACATACGCAGCTCAAGTTCAGATGTGCATATGTGGTGTGATATGAGAGGTGAGAACATATTTGTACTTGTTTGAATCTTCATTACTTCTTGCTAGCAACTCCTAACGCCGTAAGGATGCGATATTCACAATAAAGATCCCCGTTGCTTCTTTCTAGAAGCACTTGGCAGTGATGTACCATCATCCTTCCGCACTACTGATAGATTTCTGTCGACCGAGTCGGCAGCTAACGATTCAGTAGACAACGCCTTACCTAGGTCTCCGACAAATTCCCTCCATGAGAGGACTTCAGGATGCGACGTCCCATAACACTGTTCTAAGCCAACAAGAGCTCGGGTGCAGAATTGTTTGGCTTCAACTAGCTTACTTTGGGTCCGGAAGAGTCTTCCCAAGTTCCACGTGACGTTGATTGCCGGCCGATATGTCATCAAAATCTCTGGAGCAACTGCTTTCTCGTACCCTTGAAGCGCCTTCAAATACATCTCTTCGGCTTTTTGCATCTTGCCTTGCTTTGCGTAAAGGAGACCTAGGTTATAAATCGTAAAAAGCGTCGACGTGTGGTCCGGTCCTAACGCCTTTTCTTTCCCTTTATATGCCCGCAAATACATCTCTTTGGCCATTTGTATCTTGCCTTGCTTGGCGTAAAGGTTCCCTAGGTTATTAACCGTAGAAAGTGTCGACATATGATCCGGTCCCCACGCCCTTTCCTTCCCTTTAAGCGCCCGCAGGTACATTTTTTCGGCTTTTTGTAGCTTGCCTTGCTTAGAGGAAAGTGCACCTAGGTTACTGACCGTTTCTAGTGTCGATGTGTGATCCGGTCCGTATGCCTTTTCCTTCCCTTTAAGCGCCCGCAAATATAATTCCTCTGCTTCTTGTAGCTTGCCTTGGTCGGCATAAAGTGAGCCTAGATTATTGACCGTATCCAGTGTCGATGTATGATCCGGTCCCAACGCTTTTTCCTTCCCTTGAAGCGCCCGCAGATACATTTCCTCGGCTTTTTGCAGCTTTCCTTGAAAGCTATAAAGCGAACCCAGGTTATTGACCGTTTCTAGTGTCGATGCGTAATCTGGCCCCCATGCTTTTTGATACCCTTCGAGCGCCCGTAAATATACTTTTTCGGCTTCTTGCAGCTTGCCTTGGTTGGTGTAAAGAAGACCTAAGTTATGAACTGCATCTAGTGTGTCCGTATAATCCGGTCCCCAAACCTTTTGATACCCTTCGAGCGCCCACAAGTTCAGCTTTTCAGCCTCTTTCATCTTGCCTTGGTCGAAGTAAAGTTTCCCCAGGTTATAGAAAGCCCAGTTCAAGTCTTTATCGCGAATATCGATATTAGCGCAAGACTTGTCTGCATGTGAGAGAAGCCTCCTCTGGAGCACCCAGAACCGATCGTCGTATCTCGAGGTAACGCGTGAAGCTACACATTCTAAAGCAAGTTTGCCTAGCTCGTGATCCCAGCTGTGATTCAACACGTGAATGGACCAGCTGTGTAGGCAGCTGTGAATACTATATCCGCTCGATTCTGGATAATCTGAGATCAGAGAGTGTGGCTCCACAAATCCGTAGTTATGCAGTATACCCATCGAACGATTGAAATTGAGCTCATCATTCAGCTCTTGCCTCCACGCTGGATCGTCATCACGAGAGTCTTGGAAAAGTTCGAACCATATGTCTTCGTTATCAAAGTAGGCCCACCACCGAATTAATTGAGCCGCGAGTGGATTTTGTGCTTTGACGCGCTCGTAGGAGATTTGCCATGTAGAGCTGAGTGTCCGGTCTTGGTATGAACCCAGACTAGGAGTGTCTGCATGAAGCCTCGTCCATGATTTCTCGTAATGCCGTAGGTAGTCACCCAAGCTTATTGGGACATGCCTGAGGTATGCTCCTGCTGTAGCTAGTGCTAGAGGAAGTCCATCAAGCTTATCAATAAGCCTTCTCGCATCCGTGTCTATAGTAACCGTTAGAAAGACCTGGCGTAGTTGCAGTCGCCATACCTAGTCCAAGATTGCTCCGCCCAGAGGTTGCCAACAAGATCATCAGACTGTCATCCATGTCCTCAAGCTTCTTGATTCGAATACGATAGCCAATATCAACTTGTGACAATCGCGTCGTAATGACTATCGAGCCTTGGTACGCCACCGGGAAAAAGCGTCGAATGTCGATTCCTGTGGTGTCCGTGGAGTTTGGCAGCTTCGGGTTGTCGTAGTTGTCGTATACAACAAGCCACCTAGTGTTGTTTGGCAGGCTCAACCATGCCTTGACCGCTTCGACGATCTCACTATCGTTTCGTTCCAAGTCTAGTGAGCCAAGATGACTGGCATCCGGGTGCTGTTGCAAAATCTGTTTTGCGACCTTGGCAAAGCTTTGTCGGATAGATGTCTCATCCTTGATATTGAACCAGAATATAGCAGAGTACTCATCTCGGTACTGCTTTGCGTAAGCAACAGTGAGTTGCGTTTTGCCGATGCCGCCGAGACCGTGCAGAGAAACGATGCGGCGGCTCCCATCTGAACTGAGTGCTCTGCGCATCTCCGCCAATTCCTCTTTTCTTGCGACAAATTGCTGCGTCTCGGGAACCTCGGACAGGCTAAACGATACGGAGAAGTTACTCGTGGGGTTTCCTGATCTTCTTAGTTTTTAAGTTCCAGTTTTCATAGATTTTAGTATTCTTCTTTTACCTTGGATGACTTTCCGAGTCTCTTCTCGCAGCCGCTGCTGTGCCCTCTCTCGTCCCTCACCGTAAATCAATGGCATAAAGACATCGAATATGCCAAGGAGACAGTATGCCATATCCTCTTCGAGTGTGGTCTGACGATTGCGAGCCCAGACCTCTCTATCTGACACTGTAAAATCGGATAACGGAGTGCCGCGAAGAGCATTTGCGGGTATGCCTGTGATGTCACGGATCAAAAACTCCAACGACCGCTTATCGCCAAGCCGAATGCCTTCTTTCGAGTAGAACACAACCGTCTTTGGAGCGACAAGCTCCTGCAACGTCCATCCACGACTAAACCATTTGCTGTCTCGAAATGATTTCTCTAATGCTTGAGACTCGTGGGGCAACGTGGATGTTTCGGTGTTGGAGACATCGGATAGGTAGACATAGCATCGCTCTGCATCGCGATACCAACGGAACATACTGTTGATCGCCGTTTGAACCACGATGCTGTCAGATTTGTCGATGCAGCAGGTATCAACCCAGAAATACTGTAGCCCGTCTCGTTTTGCTTGCTCGGCGCAGAACCTGATCTTGTCAAAGCCAGACTTATTCTGCCAGTCATGTGGTGGCTTTGACAGGTCTGTGAAGACTACCTCCTCTGATCCCCATGTATGAGAGAGGATTGCGTAAGGAGGTATGTCCTTGCAAGGGAGGTCTGCTGTAAGGCTATACTGGCCATTGCTGTCAAGTTGTAACAGCCGCATCGTCGCACCGTGTCAAATCGATCGCTGAAATTGCCAAAGTTGATGGAGAAGCAACGCCATTGTGAGGCAGCAGCGATGCAAATTGTTTGTAGTGATCATCTCGGCTGCCTCTGCTTTGAAAAAACATTGAACAGGTGATATTGCTGCCTATTGCGTGAGGCTGTGGATGCGGGGTAAGTAGCAGCGCTGAGCTCAGCCGCATTCTGGAATTGGTGAAAAGGTTGTTTGCAACGGGAAAGAGCATCTTGGCGAATGATGTTTCTCGTGAAGATACTGCTCTATCATTCTACGCATCGGTCCTTTGGGATCCTTGGTGGGTCTACTATAAGTCGTTGGAGCGAGCCACATGAAGGGCACTTGAAGGGCAGAGGGTAAACAACGAACAAATACTACAGTAGCAAACACAGCATACTTGACCCCGCCCGCCAAACTGGCCTTCTCAACATCGTTGGCTACATACGGGACACACATTCTCTTGTCACTGCAGCGTACTTTCACAAGTTGAATCTGATACCCATTACTTGATTTCCCACGAAAGAATGCACTTGACCGATGAACAAGTCCTACCCAGCAGCACTGATCAGATACTCCCAGCCATATCTCTAGCCGCTAAGATGTATCCGAGAGTCTCGGAGCCGAGTACGGTCAAGCGATCCAATAAAGACCCTTGAACCAATTGCGTGCACGCTTCAGCGACCCAACCGATGCCAAGAGCGGCATATCTAACGGCTCGTCATAGTCCGCTAACAAGTAGACCACGGACCTGAAACCACTATAAAGCCCCTCATATATTTTCAGATAACCGTGCATCGTCATTGGCAGTCTAATTGAATTCAGTTTCAGAACCGGCCCCTAAATCCCTGCCTAGAGTGATAAACTTTCCAATATGGCCAGCACTGCGACCGAAGATGCCTGCGCCAAGCTCCCGCCCGCCAGCTCCGACTACAAGTCCAAGGGCAGCTGGGACACTATCGCGGGTCTCAACACGTACATAACCGGGTCCCCCGACGCCCGGCGCGCCATCATCTTCATCTACGACATTTTTGGCCCGGCACCGCAGACACTGCAAGGAGCAGACCGCCTCGCCTCCACCGTGGGCGCCGTGGTCCTAGTCCCGGACTTTTTCGAGGGCGTCCGCGCCCAGCCGGCGTGGATGCCGACGGACACGGAGGAGAAAAAGGCCGCCTTTGCGCAGTTCCGCGCCGAGCGTGCAGATATCGCGCGGGCCGTGGACCGGCTGGTGGCGGTGCGAGCGGCGGCGGGGGAGCGGTGGAGCGCCGTGGATGACGAGGGCGGATGGGCCGTCTTTGGGCTGTGCTGGGGCGGCAAGGTTGGCGTGTTGGTCTCGGGGAAGGGAAATGAGGGAAATGGTCGGAGGTTTGCCGCGAGTGGAACGGCGCACCCATCGTGAGTATTATCTTTTTCTTCTTTTTCTCGTAACACGTCTGCTAATGGCAGAGTTCTAGTCGGCTCGATGCCCAGGATGCCGAGGCACTGAACGTGCCGTACATTTGCCTGGCGTCTCCTGGAGAACCTGCCGATTTGGTGGCGCAGTACGCAGAAATACTGTCCAAGCCTGGCAAGACTGGTGTGGTGGAGACGTATAGCTCAATGTTCCACGGTTGGATGGGTGCGAGGGCGAAGCTGGATGATGAGCAAAATCGGGCAGAGTATGAACGGGGATATCGTCAGGTTGCGGAATTCTTTAGCAAGCATCTGTCACCGTAAATTCCATCCTGTCTGATGCGACAGGAAATGAATCTCACGATAGATTGCCTCATTTGGAGACCACAGCTGTGGATTGGTATCAAGCAGTGAGCCATCCATTGGGGGGCCAGCGTGTTTGCCAAATTGTTTTGTTCCAGTGGTCTTGGGAAAATTCCGTAGACTTATCTTTGTGTGAAGAAATTTTGACTTGCAAAAATGGAATGAATCTTCTTGCCAGATTATTTCTGGAATTCACCGAGCGCTTTGATGAAGCATACAGCACTATCGGATGTATAGCAGTCGATGAGAAGCACAACCTAGACATCATTTTCTCTGATCGCTTTTGCTCACGGATAATTGATCTTAGGCATCGAATGTTAGGTGCTCTGCACCAAGTCGTCGAATCGAGTTTTGCTGCCAGGTTGATGTGACAGATTTGCATCAAGAGCGAACCTCCAAGGTATACTGATGCTCCAGTAATGAGAATATTACACGACGCCGTAGTGAGTTGTAGCGACAGAGTGATGGTAGTCTTTTGGAATCTCGAATAGAATTGAGATCAAGTAGATTTCTCTCTGTATAAACTCGCGAATGAGGCCCCCTTTAGTTGCTTGATACTGGTATTCGAAGGTACTAAATTAGCAACTGGAACTCGTAAACCCGACTTCGTCACTTTGCTCTTTGAGTTCACATTTCTCTGAATGGATACTATTCTGATGCAAGAAAACCTTCAAGGACCCAACATCAATGGCACGAGGACTTCTATGTACGGTTTAGTCAGCCTGCTCCTATAGCCAGCTCGCCAGTCGATACTAGAGAGTATACCTTAATTAGCACATCACGCTGCAGTTGGTGGGGAACAGTCCGAAATTAGCAAGGCCCTGATCACACTGGCGCCAGCAGCAACAACCTAGGCCCAAGTGAGAAAGTGCCGCGCTAAGAGCCCCAATGTCGGATTTACGGAGATGTGAAGTCGAGATTGGGGGGCTGAATCATCACGTCTCTACTGTCAATCGACTGTGCATTCTCAGCGGCTGTCCAGTAAAGCCAGTACAGTGCAGGTGACCCCAAAGAAACGCAATAGGATAACGCCCTCCATCGACTGGCATTCATTGGAGACTCCTCTTGCTCTGTCTTTGGGGATCCGATTTGAGAGTCATTGGTAATCGCAAAGGATCTGATTTGCCTCGGGTGCCTGCGGCAACGTCGATTCGTCCAGCTCTCATAAATCCATAATTCCGTGCGTGCTCACTTCCCCCGGGCTTACAATCACGCGCTTGGCATTTGCAATACCCATCGAGGAGGGGACACAGAACGGGGCTCCCTGGCTGCTACCATGGATGATGTCGTGGAGAAGATATCTAAAGCCTGTGAGCCGTGTAGGTCAGTAATTCGGTGTTATTTCTTTCCCCTTCCGGCATGTCTTGAGAGTGTGTTTTAGAGATAGCCTTGTCTTATTTTCGAATGCGTGCCCTTTGACTCTTGATTCGGCTCCGGTACGACCCGGAGAGAGCAATTACTGACTCCTATGGCTGGATAGGAAGAAGAAAGTGCGGTGTGACGGGAAGCGACCCTGCCGGCGATGCCAACGGCGGCCCGCCGATTGTGCCTATAGGGAACGTGCTAGGATTCGGAAATCGACACGTCAGAGCCTGAGAAATGCCCTAAACGAGGATCAAAGTATCGATGAGCTTCAGGGCGAAGGATCAATCGCCGAGGCCAGTGATGACGCTTCCAGGCCCAAGGAGAGAACCGAGCAAGCCCGGGCCCAGTTGTACCAGAGCGTTGCAGCCACTCATGGTAATGAGGCCGACTCGGTCGAGAGCTCGAGGCTGTTCTACGGGCCCTCTTCCCAATTTGCCTTTCTGCAGCAGTTGCACCGTGAGATCTTATGTTCCGGTACACAACAGACCTCTGGCGAACGCGAGGTGGCAGAAGGAGGCCCTGGTTTGGATCTTTTCGTGCAGAGATCCATCTTCTTTGGCACTCCACAGCGAACCCGGGCCAACCTGCTTCCATCTCATTCTTCCCTTCTGTCTGCACTTCCTGTTGGACAGGCTGTCGAGTTTTTAGCCGGATTCAAGGCAGCATCGTCCATAGTACCACTATACACGAACCAGGAGCTTGATGACTTGCTTCATCACTTTTACAGTGATGGCTCGGACTCGCCCTTGTCTCCGCAGAAACGGGCAATCACCCTGGCCATCCTAGCCATCGGTGCTTTGACGACCACAGAGACGGACCTTGCCGAATTGCTGCTCATCAGAGCAAAACAAGAGGCAGTCGTTTGCGATGATATGGCGAGTTTATCCATGATTCAGCTTTCAATACTCATTGCCATATATCAAATCAACATGGGTCGACCAAATTCTGCATACATCAATCTCGGCGTCGCATGCCGCAAAGCCCTGGCAATGGGCCTCCACAAGGAAAGTCACATAAGCGTTCCGGCAGATATTTTACAGAAACGCCGCATGACTCTATGGTGTCTGTATTTTCATGAAAGGTAAGCAATGCATTTGTTCTTACTATGAGATATCCTACTAAATTGAGAAATACTTAGGTGGCAAGCACTGGCACTTGGAAGAGAAGGATCTTTGAAGATGTCCGACATATCAGCACCCTTTCCAGACTCACAACCCGTGCTGGTCGGTCTGTGCAAACTGGCTCAGATTGCAGAAGATGGAGCAAGGCTTATATATGGACGAAGATACGACTCGCTTGGTCAGCTTTACGTTACTGCCGAGAAGATTGGTTCACGTCTCCGAGAATTTGCTGAACAAAACGGAATAGGATCCGCCGGGATACCCAACAAACATGCATCCAGGGGAACGGTGGCGTCTCTCCGATTGCATTTTGGTAAGTGCTTTCCCTGATCGCCCATCGCAATGCGTTCATCATTGACAACCAATAGTCTATTACCACGTGATCATGCTCACCTATCGGCCATTCTTGATCGCCGAGTCTGCCTTGAAGCCCACTTCTGGTGACAATAAGGAACCTGATGTGATGTGGCTTCGACAGGCATGCAGGTACGCAATCGATGCAGCCCAGGACTCGATAGTATATGCTGCATCGTCGTATAGGAAAGAGGGCACCTGCAAGGTATGCTCGATCCATTTTATCCGCACAAGAAAAGTCGCTAAAGTTATTGGTATTAGACACTGAGGTATAATGCGTTCTTTCTCGATGCGGCTTGCGTAGTACTCATGTATGACATGCTTCGACACCCGGCAAAACATACCTACAATGTCGACTACATACACATGGCTCTGCGATGTCTGAGTACCATGATCCAAGACGAGCCAGTCACAGTAACACAAAACTCGGTCCAGCAGATCTTGCATCTGGTCGAACTCACCATAGCCAGCATTACCAATGCGCACAACCCTGCAGCCGAATTGACGTCCTTGGCGCCAGACACGGTGACGGATGAAGCCGCCAAAACTGCCGCCCAGATTTTGCCGCAGCTGAATACCCAGTTTCCTTCGCTCAATGCCAATCCGGCGAATTCATCTCAGCAATTCATCCACTTTAGCGGCGTGCCCTTTGTACCAAATCCAGGGACTTTTGGCAGCTCGGCTGGTCTGGGAGACTCCAGTATGCCCTACGCTGACCCCTTTCCGTACTTTCAAAACGATGTGGTCACTACAGATCTCTTCAACTTCTTCCCGATAGACCTCATGTCGCCATATAACACCTCTAGTCTTGACGGAGCGGATCATCATACTACTTGATACAAGCGCGACGCAATGCCCCATTGAACCCACAACCAAGACGGCCCCAGCAATGCAGTTAAACTTAAGGTAGTCTGTGTGTCGGGTAAGTCCTGCCCGGAAGTCGGCCGCTGCGCAAGGTCGCTGGCTCGAACGTTCCTATGCAGTTGTGTTGTTTTGTGGACCCAAAGGAGAGGCGGCATGAACTGAGCCAGGACGACCAATGCTACGACGGGCTGGCTGGGTCAGTCGACATGAGACTGCCATGGCTCAGGGCCAATTAGTATGACTCCACAAGGGTGTCAGCCGGCATAGGAACCGCCGATCTGCGCCACAGGGGATGGCGGCACATTTGACAGATTTCCGTCGACAGAAGTTTGGATCAATGCCAGTTTGTTTAGGTAACATATTTTTATTGGGCCCTGTCGGGAACATTGTTGTAGTCTGAAGTGGTTCCGCTGTGTGGGATCCGCGACGTTCCATGCTTTGGCTGAGCTGGATTCATCTGATCTGGGGTTTCAGCGCCCGCGGGGCAGCTTCAAGCGACAAGGCCAAGCTAGGAATGATCGTCATCGAGGTCGGCCGACATGCAGCTTCATCAGACGTTTACGTATATTCAAGACGCCAGGAATGAAGAATATATATATCAAGATCTATTCACCCATCTGACAAAAGGCTCTTCCTGTCAATCAACCACTCTTTTATTTGAATATATCGCATTCAACTATTCCGGCCCGGCGCCTTTCGCTTCTCGTAAATTCTAATAACACTCATTTTTACGGATCAGGACATTCGTTTCTACACTACAAAAGACATAATGGTTCGCATTAGCATCATTGCAACTCTCGCTTGTAAGTCCGATCCAATCTTTGCCCCGGTGGTCTCTTGGACTAGGTAGGCTGACATGTGTACTCAAGTCGCGATCGGCGCCATCGCCCTTACCCCCAACGATGCCGGAGCTCGTGATGTTGGCAACGGCCAGGGCCAGCAGTTCACTACCGGAGGTTGCGTCTCGGATGCCGACTGCGCCGAGGGATGCTGCGCCGGCGGCGCCACCGATGCTCAGGGCAACGCCGTGGGCATCTGCTCGGGCAATGGTGCCGAGTTCCAAAACGTGAGTCAAAGAACATGAGCTGCGTTTCGATTATTTCAAGAACAAGGAGCTAATATTCGTCTTTTTCCAACCATGTAGGGAAAGACTGGCTGTGGCTTCGAGGACCCCAACGCCGCCCAGAGCATTGCCAATGCACAGAAGATTGTGGAGAAGCAGGGTTTCTAAGCCAGCCGGCAGGCAAGGCGCTTATATCGTGAGAGGACTTGAATAGTCTTATTAAGGAAGCTTAATCGATTTTCATGATATCGAAGAATTGGTGATGCAAAAGCAGCACTAAAAGACCACAGTCCCGGGCTTTATAGGCATTGATGGGGATATTTCTCATCCACATGCAACAATAATACATTTATTGCATACATACAATTGTGCCCCCTTCATATATATCGTCGGCGCAGGAGAAGATTGAGGCAGGTGTAGAATTACTGTTTGTCGCATTCTGCCGCAATACTCGAATACTTCTCAACTTCAGTGGCGTCTGCTTACCAGAATCATGCAATACGCGTATGCCTAAAGATAAAGCAGGCTGGCAGGTTCCCACTAAACAGACATATTTGCACCCTGTATTTGGGGCTGGCGTTCCTCACTAGTGCATCCTAGCGGCGCAGGATGCGGAAAGACGTAATGCACGGCATTTTTAGCACAGCTAAGCACTACCGGGCTCCAATACGCGTATTCCTACCGCCTTATTACATGAGCAGAATACACGTATTCTCCATTTTTTTGCGGCACGTACTGATCAGCTCAACCAAGGGTATCGCTCCGCCATCCTGTGTCAAACTCATCTGGTTCACACCTTTGTCGATCTTGAATCCTTATTCGTTATTTCCATAATTTTCCCACGTGGGTGTCTATCTCTTGTCTGAAAAGAGAAGCACTGCCCCTTGGCTAAGTTGGGAATCACACATGTATTATTGCTTCTTAGGCGGTGATCACACATTGCAATACGCGCGATGGAAGAGTTCATCTGCAAACGGCCCCCAAGGGTCCCCCCAGGGCTGTATGGCACATTGGATCAATACATGATTATAAAGTCTTGGCTTTCGCATCTCACAGGATTCCTCTTTACTCATCATCATCAACATCAGTGAATAAGCTACAATAGTTCACTACACCCAAGGGACTTGCAAACCCTGGTATACCATACATCTACAACCAGGCCGACCCACCTTGACCCACAACCATGTCGACCGACCACTCATTGCCGGCGGCCATCTTGGCTATTGATATCCTGCTATCGTTCCCTGCCATTTACAACATCTTCAAGCATGGCTTACGACACGGCGCCATCCTGGGCTGGGCTTACTTTTTTATTTTCCTGACACTACGGATCGTCTCCAGCGCACTGCAGCTCTCAGACTCCAAGAGTAGTACAGCATCTCTGGTCGCCAGCATCGGCCTATCACCATTATTGCTTGCGACATTAGGTCTCGTCCACGAGTCGTAAGTATCGCCTTTACCCTTTTTGGTAATCATTGGACCCCCTGATACTAACTGCCTCCCTTAGCCGATCCTATGTTTTCGATAATCTCAACCGCAAGACGGAGGGAATCTGGGTACTCGTCCTGCACATACTCATTACCGGCGCAGTCGCCCTGACGGCCGCCGGCGCCTCGGGCATGAGCAAGCCCGACATCACCGACGCGGTCCGCACCAGGGACAAGAGGCTCGTCACGGTGGGCATGGTGGCCCTCCTCGTCAGCTGGATACTCGTCACTCTCGTGGCCGCGACGTCCTTTGTCGCGCGGCCCCGGGCCAACGCCGGCAACCCCGATATCAAGCAGGGCAACCGGCTGCTCTACGCCGTCTTGTTTGCCATTCCGTTTCTCGGAATCCGCATCCTGGTCAGTTTGGTTTATTTCGCCACCATGAACCAGGATCTCAGTCCCGTTACTGGCAAGATGGGCTACAAGGTCGGCCTCGGCTTTATTGAGGAGCTGCTCATCTCCATTGCCTTTGTTGCGGCGGGCATCATGACGAGGAACATTGGCAAGAGCCGTACGCAAAAGGTGTCTACACAGGAGGCTGCTTGGGGTCGTTGATTGTCAAAAATCATAATGAACAACATGGTTGCAAGCGATGGAGTTGGTTAGATACGGCCGTGCTAGGCATGGTCAATATTGTTTCTCTTTCCCAAGACATATCCTTGTATATATCGATCTGCTATTTCTGAACACATAAAATGTATATATGAACTCAAGAGATATCTTATTGTTTACATAAATGCTTGCCGACTTTTTTACGACTCTTTACAGTTGTCTCGTTCTGCGACATGCATGCATTTGCCGTAGAGCCTTGTATCAGTTGGAGATCAGCACCAAGGCAGTCAGAGCAAAAATGTCTGAATGCTAAAGAAAAAGCCTCCTGAATTTCTGTGTCAATTCAAAACTTTTTCGAAACATGACGAAAGAGGAAGAAGGCTGTCAATTATGGAAATTGTGCACGAATATCTTTGTGCTAGGACCTCAATGGAGCGAAACCTTTGAAGCTTTTGCGGGCGGTGCTTTAAGGTTATCGGCGGGTCAGGGACCTAGATCATGAGAGAGATCCATTACATATCCAATGTATATTGCGACATGCAACGCTTGGTCAGTTATGTACATAGTCGAGAGCGCATCCGCGTTATGCAAATTTGTCAGACTTATCTATTGGACCAAAGCACATATGAGGCTCGGGTGCTACATTTATCTCCGGTGAGGACTTGAGGGATATATTTTTTACCGGGGAACATTGCAGTCCCCCTGTGAAACAAAGTAATGGCAAGGTGCATCACTCTCAGATGGTGGTATTTACAACAAGGCCATTAATACCCGTGATTTAGGTCCTAGGTAGCAGCGATGCCCCGCTTCCCCGCACTTTCCGGGGGGCTTAGTTAGAAGGCTCCGCTGGCAAGAGAACAATGGACGCGGGCCGCAGCTGGTGCTGCTCAATTGAACCAACCCCACAAGACATTTGCTTTGATGCCCAGGGTCATGGACAGGGTGGCTGGACTATCCATCAGACCATTGAAACGCCCATCTCGTGCCACATTCGAGCTTCAGACGTTCGTTCGGGAATGAGGGGGAAAGATGGATAGCATGAGAGCGAGAGGGGGGAGAGCACGCGAGTCTCTACGCATATTCACACATATATCCCAAAAAGAGACGTTGCAACAAAAAAGACTACCCGGGTCCCAATTTCCCCCAGTGTCGTGTCGTCCATCTCCAACTGCTCGGTCGTTTTCTCGCCGATCCAATCACAACCTTGCCTTGTGCTATTCTCGGCGTCATCTCATTCGTCCTCGCTCCATGAACATCCTATTCTGCTACACACCCCAAGCGCCAGTATATGTAGAAAGCCACTTGGGGGATGAGCGGGGAGAGAGGAGGAAGAGAGAGGGGCGGCGGAAGAGGGGGAAACAAGAGACCAAGCGCCTGTTGTGATGACCTGTCGACTGTACTGGTGGTTATTCGGCTCGGGTGATGATGAATCTGGGTAATGCAGAACCAGGTAATGCTGGCGAGGTAGGTTGGGAGAATTGGTGAAAGGCAGAAAGCTAGAGTTCAGGGTCCATCCAATTCACCCAGCCCAGCCGTGCCAGCTTGCAACTACTCCCCGCGTGGCGTATTTTTTGTCCCTTCTCGATTGTTTTCCTCTCACTTTCTCTTGCTAGCATTCTTTTTTTTTTTGCCAGAGTTAAATTTCTTTTCAATTTGTTTCCATCTGTTCTTGTGAGCAGCTCAATTGCGAATGAATGACGGGTGATTGCCTTGGCCGGCCCTGTCATCCAGGCAGTCAACTTTGATCGTGCTCGCCTCCTCTTTACTTCTTTCACAGCAGCAGCAGCATAGTAGCTAGCAGTCAGCCATGATATGCCATCCGGTCCTGCGGCCAGCATTGGTCGCGAGCAGCGTCAGTTCACGCGCGACTGAACAGCTCGCCCGAGCTGCAACGTCGCGCATTTTAGGTTCGTCGACGCTCCAATCCCCATCCATGCCTACCTACATACCTACCCAGTAGCGGCCTCTTCTTCATCTAGGTCGTTCATGCGTTCGTTCCTCTCTCCCACACACACTTACACATTCACACACACCCGCCTTATTTGTCCGCCATCTGTGCTATAGGCAGTAAGCACCATGTATGTAGTGTATTCCCTGTACTAAAGCACGCCTCTTAGCCACGCAGCCAATCGCGGGTCTCACCATCTCATGCCAGCAGCAGAAGAAGCAATGGCACAGTACCGTCGTCAGGAAGCCTGTTGTGTTACCAGCGGCTGTTAAGCATGAATGCCGTCAGCCTGCAGCATCAGCTTCATCTCGCATCATCCCCACGACCGCCTACTCCACGGTTGTAGAGCCGCCCTCAACGCCCTATGATGGCATTACGGTTGGCGTACCACGTGAAACTTTTGCCAATGAGCGTCGCGTGGCCTTGACACCTCAAAATGTGACACTTTTGAAGAAGAAGGGCTTTGCCAAAGTCATTGTTGAGCGCGGCGCTGGTACGCTGGCTGACTTTCCTGATGAGGCCTATGAGAATGCAGGGGCGACGCTCGTCGAAGCTGGCGGCGTCTGGGCCGCGGCCGATATTATTCTCAAGGTCCGAGGGCCAAACACTGCCGAGATTGATCGCATCAAGGAGGGTGCAACAATCATTTCATTCTTGCAGCCTGCTCAGAATCCGGACATTGTCCAGCGACTGGCTGCCCGTAATGTGACCTCGTTCGCAATGGACATGATTCCGCGTATTTCCCGTGCCCAAGTCTTTGATGCACTGAGCTCCATGGCAAATATTGCTGGCTACAAGGCTGTTCTGGAAGCGTCCAACAATTTTGGGCGCTTTCTGACTGGTCAAGTCACTGCGGCCGGTAAAATCCCCCCCTGCAAGGTTCTTGTAATTGGTGCTGGCGTCGCTGGACTGAGTGCAATTGCCACGGCGCGGAGGATGGGAGCCATTGTTCGCGGATTTGATACACGGTCTGCTGCTAGAGAACAAGTGCAATCACTGGGCGCTGAATTCGTCGAGGTTGAACTTCAGGAAGATGGCTCCGGTGCCGGTGGCTATGCCAAAGAAATGTCTCCCGAGTTCATCGCAGCTGAAATGAAACTCTTTACGGAACAGGCCCGAGAGGTTGATATAATCATCACAACTGCTCTGATCCCCGGGAAGCCCGCCCCCAAACTGATCACAAAGTCCATGGTAGAAATCATGAAGCCCGGTTCCGTCATTGTGGATTTAGCTGCTGAGGCTGGTGGCAACTGCGAAAAGACTGAAGCTGGAAAGCTGGTCACGCACAATGGCGTCAAAATCATTGGTAAGTAAAAGAGTTGTCGGCAATATTGTACATCGCCATTAACACTTTTCAGGCTACACTGATCTCCCCTCTCGGCTTCCCACTCAGTCTTCGACACTTTACTCCAACAACATTGTCAAATTTCTCCTGTCCATGGCACCAAAGGAAAAGTCCTACGGAATTGACTTTTCAGACGAAGTCGTGCGAGGTGCCATCGTCACAATGAATGGAGAAGCTATCCCTGTTGCTCCAAGGCCTGCTCCCCCACCAGCACCAGTGGCAAAGCCCACGGCAGCCGTGGAGGAAGTGGTGGCTATTACTCCTTTCCAGAAGACCACAAGGGAGGTCACTGCTGTCACTGCTGGAATGGGAACGGCTTTGGCTCTTGGCAAATTGACTGGACCACTCTTCATGGGAAATGCTTTCACTTTTGCTTTGGCCTCGCTCATTGGATATCGAGTTGTTTGGGGGGTGACGCCTGCCCTTCACTCGCCGCTCATGAGTGTCACCAACGCCATATCTGGTAAGTTCGGTATACTGCTCCATTTAATACGTGGCTAATGTTTGCAAGGAATGGTTGGTGTTGGCGGATTCTTTGTCATGGGAGGTGGTTATCTCCCCGAAACGTTTCCCCAGGTCCTGGGTGCGGTATCCGTACTCTTGGCCTTTGTCAACGTCTCTGGTGGATTTGTCCTCACCAAGCGAATGCTGGACATGTTCAAACGTGAGGACCTACTCTGATCCTTTTCTGTTATTTTGCTTACCATACCCAGGTCCCACTGACCCACCTGAATATCCATGGCTCTATGCTGTCCCGGCTGCATTGTTTGGAGGAGGCTTCCTAGCTGCAGCTTCAACAGGCGCGGCCGGGCTGGTGCAGGCTGGATACCTCGTGAGCTCGGTCCTATGTATCAGCTCCCTCTCGGGCCTAGCCTCCCAAGCGACAGCTCGCATGGGGAATATTCTTGGTATTCTTGGTGTCGGTTCTGGCATCCTTGCCTCGCTCCTAGCTGTCGGTTTCTCACCAGAGGTCTTGACACAGTTTGGCGTGCTCGCTACCATTGGCTCCGTTGTTGGGTTCGTCATTGGCCGTCGGATCATACCTACTGACCTGCCTCAGACTGTGGCGGCTCTTCATTCCGTGGTCGGCCTAGCTGCCGTGCTCACGAGCATTGGAAGTGTCATGGGCGATTTGTCCCACGTAACGACCCTACATCTCGTTACTGCATACCTTGGCGTGCTCATCGGTGGTATTACATTCACTGGATCCATTGTCGCCTTCTTGAAACTGGCTGGGAAAATGTCCTCACGGCCACTACGCCTTCCCGGACGCCATCTGATCAATTCTGGAATGTTGGCTGGAAACTTTGCCACCATGGGTGCGTTCGTCACAATGGCGCCGGGGTCTCCAATGATTGCTGCACTCGCATTGAGTGCAAATACCATACTGTCGTTTGCCAAGGGTTTTACGACGACAGCTGGAATTGGAGGCGCAGACATGCCTGTCGTCATCACGGTGCTGAATGCTTACAGTGGTTTTGCACTCGTGGCTGAGGGCTTCATGCTTGATAATCCCTTACTTACCACGATTGGTGCCCTGATAGGCGTATCTGGTTCAATCCTATCGTACATCATGTGTGTCGCCATGAATCGATCTCTAACCAATGTCCTCTTTGGCGGTATATCGGCGCCGGTCGAGACAGAGTACAAGGTGGAAGGAGTGATTACCCAGACCAATGTCGACGACACTGCTGAAGCACTGACAAATGCCGAAAACGTCATCATTGTTGTTGGTTATGGCATGGCAGTGGCAAAGGCGCAATATGCCCTCAGCGAGATCGTCAGCACACTGCGGTCCAAGAAGATCAATGTCCGATTTGCTATTCACCCCGTTGCCGGTCGCATGCCTGGGCAATGCAACGTTTTGCTGGCTGAAGCCAGTGTCCCATATGATATTGTGCTAGAGATGGATGAAATCAACGACGACTTCCCTGATACAGACCTGGTCCTGGTCATTGGGGCTAACGATACAGTCAATCCTATTGCTCTTGAGCCAAACAGCCCAATCGCTGGTATGCCGGTGCTTCACGCTTGGAAGGCGAAACAAGTCATAGTGATGAAGCGGGGTATGGCTTCTGGCTACGGTAAGAATCCATCCAATTTTTTTCAACAGTCGGATGTTTCACTGACAAGAGAAAATTCAGCCGATGTCCCGAATCCCATGTTCTACATGCCTGGGACAAAGATGCTCTTTGGCGATGCCAAGGTGACTTGTGACGGTGAGTGTCTGATTAGCCTCATACCCTATGACCGATATTGACGTTTTATCTGTAGCAATCAAAGCGGCGATCGAGTCTCGGACTTAGGGACAGGTGGAAAGTAGAGCACGATGCATCCTCTGCGGGCATATTCGGCGCATTGCATGCAATCTATCTAGACACTCAGATGCAGGCTGCGTTTTGTAGGCGTAAACTTTTGTCTCTCTCTGGCAATATCTGCTTAGATTATTCTGTCTGTGAAATGGACTTGGTCCACTGTTTGTCATTGCATAGGTCTGCATCCTGCTGGGGTTCAGGAGCTCTATTTAGCTGGATGCATTTTATCTGCGTTTGATGACTGATTTGTCGATATTGAGTTTAATCATTAGTTTCAGTCGATATTGAATGTTCTCGGACCAACGTCATTTCTTCTGAAATGCCCTGTGCATGGGTCACTTGATGAGGACATTCAATAGAGGAAAAAAGGACACATTTGAAGAAAGAACTATTCAATCAAGGGTCTTTTTCCCAAGCTCAAGCCCGGATCTAGGATTTGAAAGGAAGAAACAAAGAACATAATTGCGAGCTCGGAGCTTCGGACTTGATTACAGACTACAAGGAGCCTTTACCCTTGATGACGACTCAGATTGATCGCAAGACGGGAGGCGTGCAAGAACGGCGCGATAAAGACGGGATACGATGTATGACGATAGTTTGCTGTCTGTATGCTTTTTTTTTTTTTTTTGTGGCATGAACCGACCAGTCGCGGCCTATTTCTTCTTTTGGTCGGGTGTTGGTTCTGCTGACGACGGGCCGCTAGAAGAAGCAGTCGCGCGGGATGACGATGCTGGCTGACGGACACCAAAAGCCCTCGTCTGACAGGCTAATGACTTACCATCACTCCGCGTAATTTAAACCGACACTGCCGAGGGGCGGCGCCATTGTGAGGGGAGAGACGAGTGTAAGAGAGAAAAAAATCAATCAACCAGTATAGTTACAGACAGCGGCACGGGAATAGAGAGAATAATTAAAACGCGCAACCTCGTGGGGATTTTTTGCTCGTATGATGCCACGCAATTGTCATCATCAAAGACAAGGTCTTGCCTTATCACCGACGAAAAAACAGTAGATTGAGTTGGCCAAAAAAAAAGATGCTGCCGTGTTTGTGATCTATTTACTCCTGCCTGCCGAAGTGGGATCGGCTCCAGCGGCGCGGGTGGCGTTGACTGTAGTGGGCACTTTTCTTTTTTTTGTGGACATGTTCTAAAAGGGAGGGAAAGGAAAAAAGAACTTCAATCCAGAACAATGGTGGATTGAAAGGAGGTGGGCAGAAAAGATACCCCCTTCTTGGCACTACGGTGCTCAGCTCACGATTTTGTTTTGTTTTAGAGTTCGTGCCTTGTCAAGCCAAACAGCTCGGACCCGTCAACGGTCAGATACGACATGCGCTGCGCGCTTTTGCCAGTACAGTAGTAGTAGTCCAGTAGGGAGTGAGTAGTACTGTAGTAGTAAAAAATTGCATGCACGCTGCAGCCCTGGCCTTGTTTCGAGATGAATGCGTTGTCTCTCGGTTCAGCACGTTCAGACTCCATAACACACACCTTGTTTTTTTCCCCCTCGGCATAACAGTGGGAATACTTTTGCCCAGATCTTTTCTGTGAGGGATTGTTTTTCGTTTTTCTAAATTGAGGACGAGAATAGAGAAATGAGTTGTATGGATCCCTCGGCCTAGATACGGGAGGAGAGATGCATGAGAGGATCCCTTTCCAACAAATGCCAAATCTCAAAATACGGGGAACAGTGATAAGAATTGACAATTGTCATCCACTGGGGGCTCCATTTTTTCTCTGCCCTGCGCCCCCCTCTCAAGTGATGGATGGGTCTGTCTACCATGCCTATTTTGGCACATGCGCTGGCCAGAACCGACATGTGCTTTCTGGCATGCTCATTCGTCTGACTCGAAAAAAGATCACCGAGAAGGAGACCAAAAAAATTACAGGCGACAAACAGAAAACAGAAAGCCGCCGCGGCCGTTTAACCGAAGGCTGCCAAGAAGAATCAAGTTCTCTCTCTCTTCCTCTGTCGTCTCAATCGGGCAATAGGTCGGCGTCAACCTTTGGACAAGCGCGCGCATGGCTTTTCCCGTTTTTTATCGCAGTAATGCGAGGACCTGACTTGCATACCGGGCGGGTATGTGGACGAGTGGGTTGTAGGGGGAAAAGTCTAAAAAAACCCATTAAACGATGACCTCTCATTCTCGCATGGCTCGATAATCTATGACGAGACACTTGTTTTTCATGCTGAAAAGCGCCTTTCGCCATTCGCAGCATAGGAGAACCACCAAGACTTTTTGCCTTGCCGCCGTGGGTCCCCCTTTGATTGTGTTTGGGCTCTTATTAGAAGAAAAACTAAAAAGTAAACTGCCGGCGTCTTATCGTCTCTCGGTTCTTGGCTTTCTGAACTGACTGACGTTTGCTTGACATGTCTCTGCACGGAACCTGAACAGCAGGAAGAAGAAAAAAAAAAGCCTAGCTGCAGGGGGTGGATTTCAGGTCGCTTTAACCTTATCCCACCCTTATTTACTAGAGGGCCACGCAGTTTTTTTGCGCAGGTACAGACATTTTTAAAGGGTATGCATGCATGCAGCAAAGTGGTCTCAGCCAGTTGACTATCTTGCATCTAACTCAAAAAGCAAAAGAAGAAGAAGAATAAGGGAGAAGCGAAGGAAAAAAGAGATCTTGTTACGTTACGGCTTCGGAGTTCGGAGCGCAAAAGCGAGGCATTAAACAGGGAATAGGATACATCATACTGTGACTTATTGCTCTTCAGTCCTTTTGGCTGAGGCACACTAGACAGTTGGCGCGTTGTTTTCTACAGGTGCAGTGCATCTCGAATACCACTTGCTGGCTTGCTTACTGTGTACCTAAGGTAGGATGTGTATGCACTGCATTCTTTGATTTCGACGCCATCAATCCATATACGTACATTACATACTGCATGTAATTCGCCTATGGGATCATGTACAGTAATGGATTGGTTGGCACGGAGAACAAGCCGAGGAAAACACACAAGAGACGACGACAGTACTATGTAATCACAACCAAAATCTCCGAAGCCCAGAGGATTCATCATTCGTCAATTGCACACCCCCCCAACCAAGCTGGCGAGCGCTGGCTCACTCTCACTCTCTCTGCTGGCTTTTCGTATTTGGCAGTTCGTATTATCCACCCCTGTCCAACAGTAGTACTACCCATCAGCACACATCTCCACGTCGTCCTGCACCTCAGATCCATCTTACCACAACTCCCCAAGCCACCAGCCTCATTCGGGCATTAGTTTCGCTTCTTTATGCTTCACTTTACGACTCATGATTGGCCGCGCTTCAGGTAACCTTACTTCCTGCGCTAAGCAGACCAGGATTCTCCCAAAAGATGAAGACTTGGTCGATCCGATCTACTTGTGGTTTAGCCAGGCACCGCTAGGCTACCCTGGGCCCCCCCCTGTCCTATCCTGTCCTGTCCTGTCCTGTCGTTCATCAACTCCTCCTCACCAACCGAACGCCCTGAGAGGTACTGTGTGATGTAGGCAAGGCCCTTTTTGCCATTCTCTCTGCTGTCTACTCTGCTGATCTGCTCACACGCTCGCGCTCTCTGCCTATTGCTCAATCACATTCGTCTTGCCGCCGCGAGCCAGACAGACGGACAGCAGACAACCGCCCATCATGTCATCAACACATGACTCCTCATCTTCCTCCTCCTCCTCATCATCATCATTCGTCCACACACACCCTTCCAAAGTTGCTACCTATCTAGCTACGCATTGCCCATCGTAAAGTAATGTACTTCGTACAGCTAAATGACTATTCAACGGTGCTAATACTCCATGTTCTCTCCGCTATCCACACCCACCACACCAAATGCTCACTGCGCATCACCTGTCACGGATGATGCATGGCGTCTGCATGGCCCAAATCAAGCGCGAAGCCATGTTCCGTAGGATAGATTGACAATCTTCCACTTCATGTGGACCAGAGCGTCGGGCTAGTATTGACCAGTCTCAACGCCTCCTCCTCATCGCAGAACCACCCCGGTTCAACCGTCGCTCGAAGCCCCCCCTGGTCTGCTCGGCCCTTGGGCTGGCTAGGATGGGGTCAGTCAGCGGCGGTGACCCTCTCCTACTATCGTCTTGGGTCCTTGGCTTTCCCCCGATCGGTACGCTAAGCCGCAGAACCAGTTCTCCTTATAATAGAAAAGTATACCCGCCCGCATGTGTCTGTTTTTTTCCTGAATTGTTTCTTCAACGCAAGTTCAAAGTCCCCGTGGCGATCTTTATCATATTCGCCTGCCGCTCGTTTGCACAACCCTTGCCTTGTGTTGCCGCCCTTCCTGCACGTTCACTTGGCGATCTTATAATAGATCCAAGGGTCCTTTATTTTCTTTCTGTTACCTTTCATAAAGAGAGATCGTCCGTGTATACTCCATCAGAGAAAGGATTCCGAATAATTCAAGTGGGAAGAAAGAAACACAGAAGCGGATCATGAAGTTTTCAACAGTGTCATCGCACGCCCTGTGCGGTGCTGTCGCGTCTGCGCTCACGCTGCCCCAGACCAGCCCCAACAAGCGTGGACTCGACGCTGATCCCCTCGACCTGGACCAGTTTGGATGGTTCGAGACCTTGTCGCTCGAGGATGCCAAGTCCGGCATCGTCAAGTCACACAATGGCAGTCTCTCCAAGATTGTTGGCGAGATCGCAGATGACTTCTCGGGTGTGGCCGATGCCATTGCCAATGCTCTGAGCATAGCACCCAGCAAGGGCTCCAGCGAAGACTCTGAGACCACCGAATCCTTCTCCAAGGTCAACACTGTCCAGGCCGCCTCGGCATCGTGTCCCAACCCCAACATCCGCTTCGAGTGGAGGAACTACTCGGACACGGACAGACACGCCTTTGTCAATGCCGTCAGCTGTCTGATGAACGCCCCGGCCTCGGGCAACTACCCCCCGGCCCAGAACCGATGGGAGGATATCGTCCGCGTGCACCAGGCCATGACCAGCACCATTCACGGAAACAACATCTTCCTCTTCTGGCACCGCTACTACGTGTGGGTCCTGGAGCAGATCATGAGGGACGAGTGTGGCTTTGACCGGGCCTTCCCGTGGTGGGATGAGACCCTTGACGCCGGTAACTTTGCCGGCTCCTCCATCTTCACGGCCGACTTCTTCGGAAGCCTGCCGGGAGCTACCAATGGCCAGGGTACCTGCATTACCGATGGTGTAAGTGTTTAGACTTCTACATGAGAGTTTTCGTTTCCCAAGCTAACCCCAACTCAAAAAAGGCCTTTGCCAACCACATCTGCCACATTGGGCCCGGCACGGGCAACACGGACCACTGCCTGTCGCGGGCCGTGGACGAGTCCCTGACGGCACAGTCCAACGCCGACTTTGTCAACACGTGCAACTCGCGCACAGCGTACCCGGACATGGAGAACTGCGCCGAGCTGGGCCCGCACGCCTACGGCCACAACGGCATCGGCTCCGTCATGGCCGACGTGTCGTCGTCGCCCTCGGACCCCGTCTTCTTCATGCACCACCTGTTTGTCGACCGCAACTTTTGGCTCTGGCAGAACGGCGACGCCAGCCGCAAGACGTCCATCACGGGCTGCATCGACAGCAACTCGCCCTGCACCCCGCTCACCCTCGACACCGTTATCAGCGTCCAGGGTCTCCGTCCCGACGTCACGGTCCGCGACATTATTGACACCGAAAACGGTGCCATCTGCTACCTATACACCTACTGATCTATAGAAAATAGTAATAATTATTGATTATCCCTTTTTATACCTATCTTGTCTCCACAATCTCTTTCTTAAAAAAACAACAGTTTTGCACAAACCGAAAAACTTCCTCATTTTGCATCACAAGTACGGGTATAAGCGCCAACGTGCGCCCGGGTTCAAAGCATGCAATCATGATATCATTCACGGGGAACTGGCGTTCAAACTGGACTGGATCATGGTGGGAAAGAGGGCATCTACTCTTGCACAGATCCCCCGATCGGTATCTTATCTAATAGTGGTTCCAAGAACTGTTAATACTAATCCCAAAAGAAAACCGACGACATGTTTCTATTTTGCCTCCCCCAATTATGTGCAAGTAGGCTGTTGGAAATACGAACTTTTGCCAAGCTAGTAGAAAACTATTTCTGCCTCCCTGCAGATCCCTTTAGTATGGACAAAATCTAGTTCCAACTACATGCGTAGTATGATGTATCCAACTGGCAAGCGAAGCTAACCAACCCCCCAAGGATTTGGCGGAGGTGAATTTTGGTGTGAGCGGAAGATCTGACGTCGGTGGTGCTTTTGTGCCCACACACACCCCCTCTTTGTGATCTAGTCCACGTGCCACGCCTCTTTCTTTATTCCCAGTAGCGTAAGCGCCTCTTTTTTATTCTTGGTCATCTGTGGGCTTCTGTGCTGCCGCTACCCGGACACGCACTTGGGTCAACTAAACACGTCGTCGAGGACTCATGTTGCGCGAGGTGAGAAGAAAAAATTAACCCAAAGGAGGAAATATATATGTCGTGGAACATTATACAGAGTCAGCCTCATGCAGGTAAGACAGACAAGGAAAAAAAAATGGAAGAGTTGCGGTCTAGGAGGTTGAGAGGCTTTTTTCATGGTTACATTGAATATTGCGGGGTAACAGAAAAAGTCCAGCAACACCAAGTTCCATCTTGCAGGCGATTTTCGTGACGTGGTGTTTCTTGGATTCGGTATAGTCTTCGCCCCTCCCCGTGGGTTCACCGTTGGAACTTTTTCTTCATGGTCAGCAAGCCACACGCCACGTATGTGGGTGAGATGGAACTATTGATTCTTGTCACGTTGGTTTTGTGATGAAGCTGAGAAATGGACATGACAGCCTATTTCTTGTGCAGAAGGAAATAAACCACTGACAATAAAATGAAATTGACATGCATGTATCATTGTATAATGGGATGAAGTGAGCATGATGTAAAAAGTCGTGTTGGCACAAGTGGCGTTGGTGCGAGGGTATGGTCTAGCGTTTGTTGAAGAAATCTTAACCAATGTCGAACCTCTGCAGCATGCGTTGTATTCACATGATTAAACAAACTGGCAACCTGGAACTCAAGCTTGGAAGCATAGTCAACATGTCACGACTAAGCAATTCTCAGAGGATCGTTGCCGCATATTGGCAGAGTAGTAAAAACTTTTGTTAAACTGTATGATTTTCCAACCGCAATACTACACCCCAAATCCCAGCGCTTTCTCTTGTGCATCCTACTTGCACAATTCTATACATTATTTTGCACTGGAAATAATTGATTTAATGAATATTTGTCTATAGTCCTTGGAGTTGCATGTCACGTCCTGAAGTGCTATTCACAGTAATTGGCTATCGAGCGACTTGAAGAGTTGCCGACCTATAGATGAATAGGAGGTCTTGTAGCAACATGGTCCAACATCATTCGAAAAGTTGACACATATGTAGAAATGTTTGCGAAGTTTGAAATTTTGAGGTCGATATCGCAAACACACTGCCGGCCAGCATGGCGAATCTGAACCTCCGAGTGGCGTCATGCCCACGACGTCGACTTTGAGTATGGCGGGGTTATATGAGAGGGACTGTTTTGCTGGAAGCAGAATTCCAGGATTATTTGGATTACATAATCAACACCACACGATATTGGAACCACTTATAGAAATGAAGTTTAGCCAACACGATATAGTTTCAGTCTCGAGGACAATCTTAAGCATTGTATTCAGGGGTTCTGATAAAGTGCGGGCGCTGCGGGATCTGCTCTTATAAACCGGCATTAATTGAGTTGCATGAACGATTTACCAAGACTTTTTCCCACAATGGCATCATCATCAGAGCAGAAACCCTCAGCGAGCCGAAGTATACCAGGACTTTCAGTCTTTGAATGGGAACCCGTCAATGGCCACGCAAGAAAGACACCAACGCGGCGGCCCCAGACGGCCTGTCAACAGTGCCGCCAGGCCAAAGCCAAATGCAATGGTATTAAACCTTGCTGTGCGCGATGCAAGGGACGCGACATTCAATGTATATACACGCCTATCCAACAGGCCGACTCAGGGACCACGGAAGCGCATCATCCACGAGGAGGCCCGGCCCATGCGAGTTCAGTTAGCAACATCAATGGCGACAACGATTCAAGCAGGAGCCATCAAGACTTTGTATCCCCAAGTCATGAATTTGGTTTTTGTGATGCCTTACAAGACACGACAGACTGGTCAGAAGATGCTTTCGTCCGTGCTCTAGAGCAATTCGATTGGACTTTCACGGATGAGCCCAGTATTGATGTGAGTCTTCAAGATCCAGATCCAATGATATACTTTTACTAACGCTCACTGTCACAATAGCCCAATAAGATTGTTCATAACGTGGACGGCACGATACACTTGGGAGTATCTCCGAGCGCAATCTTGGGGCAAGGCGAAGAGGTTGACGAGGGCGGAAGCGAATGTACTTGTCGACTGGGATTCATGTCCCAGATTCCGGCGCTTGAGGCAGCCATGAGAGAGAAGCCCAACCCGCGGCTGGGCAGAATGTTTAGGGTGACAGACGACATCATCAATCAGTGCAGCGCTGCCGCCAATTGCCTCGACTGCCACCTCGGCACGGTTGATGTGGTGTGCATTCTGACCGCGTTCCAGCAGACAGCCTTTTGTTTCAACCTAATTGCAAAGTCGGGGGTCAATATCAGCAACCATCAAGTATACGCTGCAAAGGATGGCGAGCAGCAGTTGGATGCCGTGCTTGTCATGAATTTGGTGACCAGAGCCAGTTCCTTGCTGGATGTTTTAGATGGACATGCCAGGTCTCTACAGTTAGCCAAGGACACCATGAGTCGGCGGCTCACGGGGCGGTCACCTGCTTGTCTGAATCAGCTCAATCTCAGCTATTGCCAGGAAGTCATTATAGGATTCCGGAAATTGTTCCAGATCATCATCAGCGTCTTTGAAGGGAAGCAAACAGCTTTGGAAAAGCTCCCCTCCTCCTGAGATCTGGGAGAGAAGGAGGTGTCGAGGGCAGTTTTCCCTTGTCATTACAATAGAGAGGAAAAGGAATTTGAAAAATCACATCATGACCTAGAGTCAATCGCGCATTACATAGGAGTATATGGTTCAATGCGTTTCCACCCGGGCCACATCTCTCATTATACAGCGTGCCTTTCTATTTTAACCTCAAAGTGTTACGAGTCAGAGTCTGTGGATGACCGCACTGTGCTATTGCAAGGAGGGAGAAAGCTTTGCAAGACTACTCAGGCTCCACAAGAGACTGGTTCTCAAATCATTTGCCCAGGTTTCATCTAGAACTAAACAGAACTCAAGTATTCTTTCCACCAATGCATTTTCATCTAATCTATTGAATGCCTCACTATACATCTTGCCATGCACATATGTCTCGCCAACGATTCGCCAATGATAATTCCTAGCATCCTCTGCTTGTCTGAGTACGATCGGCACCGAGCAGCCAAATAGAATGACGATCCAATATCCCAATTGGACCTCTCTTGGTGCAAGCCAAAGTAGGGTCTCCTCCAGGGCAACCCGGTCAGCGCGACTGCTGACCATGAGCTCACTCAAGTTCAACCGGGAATCTTGTCCTCCATTTCTCTCCAACCCGTAGAAATAACAAGGGCAACCCCGAGAGACCGATCGCTATGAACGCCAGCAAGGTATTTCCCCAGCCAAGACCAAGTCTGTGATACATGGGCAAGCCAACCGACGGCAGAAGCGCCCCGGCAATGGCCCTCAGCACACTCGCGGCAGCTGTCGCACTTGCAGCGTACTTGGTATAAGCATCAATCAGATACACCTGTATGGGAATCTACCAACGCATGAGCCGAAGATACATGAATCAATGCCATTTTGTTATTCTCAAGGATACTTTGGACTTACAAAAGTAAATGTCACACCAAAGCCCACAAAAGAAGTCGCGAAAATTGGGGTTGCTGGATGCACCGAGTACTGAGCTGTCCAGCCGTAAATGAGGAGACCGATCGGAGTTGCGATTGCTCCCCAAATCAATGTCTCGAGGCGGTATCTAATCAGGGTCAGCGGACAAAAGTTTCAGCTAAAGATTATAAATTTGTCATACTCTGGCTTTTCCTCGCCGTATTTCTTGGTCAGGTGTTGATAAGTCCTGTCGCACACGATACCGGCAATAAGAAGCGAAATGAGCATGCCAATCGCCAGGCCCAGGTATGTGAGGCCATTGTTTTCCTCGGTGAATCCATATTGATCTGTAAAGACAAAGGAAAAGGTGGAGAAGAGCAGATAAACTTGACCATAGACGGTCGCAATGTACAGCGACAAGCCCGCCACAATCGGCGACAGGAAAAGCATTCTGGTAGGCCGGATGATGGACCTTCTCAGCAACTTTGCCGCGGGCAATAGCTGTTCACCTTGACCTCGCAGGAGCGGGTTGCCAGTCTCTTTTCTCAGTTTCTTGGCCTTCCACTTGAGGAGCACAGGTCCATATGTCTCTCGACACGTAAACATGTATAGCAGAGTTACTCCCGTGTTGACCACGGCAATCGCCCAAAACACCCAGCGCCATCCTTTTGCTCTGGTCAAATACGCACCGAATATGGGACCGAGTGTAGGACCGAATAAGAGGGCGCAGGTGTAGCCGGACGTCACGGCACCTCGGCGGTGGGCCGGGACAAGGTCGCCAATAGTGCCGCCGCCGTGGCTGCTTGAACAGGACGCTGCCAGCCCTTGGAGGAATCGCAGCGCCACTAGAGAGTCGAGCGAGGGAGCGAGAGCACAGCCAATGGTCAAAAGGCAGAATGCCACGTTGGCGAGATTGTACACAATGTGTCGTCCGTAGAGTTCCGACATGGGCGCAAAGAACAGCGGGCCGAAACCAAAGCCCAGAAGCTGAAGCGGTTAGCCAACCATCAGAGACTAGTAATCGCACAAACTATACTTACCTCGATGGAGACGACGAGAGTTCCGGCAAATGTATCGTCCGAATGAAAGTCCTTGAGCAGCTGGGGTATGCCAGGAGCAATGGCCGAAGAGGCGATAGAGCTGCGACGCTGATTAGAAGGCGAATGAAAATGATTGAACGGAACACAACCTACGTTGACATGAGAACACACATGACCACTGCTATAGTGTAGGCCCGTTTGGCTACAGACCAATTGCGGGGGTCATTGAGATCATCAGGGCCATCCCAAGTAACCTCGTTGAGGTTAGGCGCATTCGGTACAATATCGAGGGCTGGTTGTTCTTGTTCTTCTGTACTGGCGGAGAGGTCTGGTTTCTCATTATTTTGAGCAATCGTGAGTTGCGAGTTGGTGTTTGGCTGAATGTCGTCGATGTTTGCAGTGGAACGCATGTTTAGAGTGAGTGCTATTGTTTTCTCTAATCGGTTTGGTAGGTCACGATAGGTTCATATTAAAACAACAAGAAGAAGAACCATGAAAAGTTTCATGTAAGGATTATGTATAGAGCATTTACCGGAGTACGTTTGGCTCAAATAGGCAATCCATTTCCCGGTGTATAGACGACATATCACGTGCTGATGGATGGGAGTAGCTGGCTGCTTATTGGCTCGGACATTCAATGTCGCACCCAAAACAGCATGTATTTATTGGAGATCAAAACGTCGCAGTCCAATGATCGTCTTGTAGTATCCCTATACTTTTTTGTTTTGTAAGATCATGCTTTTTTTTTTTTTCTCTTTCTTCTTTTCCAACTTCGGTCAAGCATTGCTCCCTTTCTACCACTTGACGATGATCAGGTATCCAACTCTGAAATGGACTTGATTGGGGGTCGACATGGCATATCTCGATTGACCCAAGTGTCCCAACACCCCAAACATGACTTCTGTACTCCAGAATCGTGCAATGAATGAATGCACGTTGTAGTCTAATAACAAACGTACTGTGGGACCACTCCTTTTATACTGTCATATCGTCAGACTTGCACCAAAGACCCACACCTGCTACAAATCTGATTGGGCTCTAGCATCTTAAGGTTGGTTGACTCTCAAAAAGTTCGCGGGGATTGGATCCAAGGCACAAATTCCTGCTCTCCCTCTGGTTGCCATCACGATACCCCATCCCTATAACACCAACACCACAGCTTGCGCTAGTCCATCTTGAGATCTCATTGCATTTTCAGCCAAAATCAAGCACAGAATTGCCTGATCACGTATTGTACATCTGTGGCAGCATCATCACCGGCACCTTCACGAGTTATTTTGTTCTGCAGACAGCCCGATCAGTATATCAGGTCTCGGGTTAACAGTACATAGCAATGTCTGCAGAACGAACAACTGTTCCTACGGGGATTCCCGATACAGATCTCTTCACCATAGAAGCAATCCCGTCCAAAGGCAAAGGTCTTGTAGCTTCCAAAGCCATACCCGCCGGAACATTGCTCATTAGTGAACCTCCACTCTTTACAACCGCCTCTCTCACCAATGCAGAAACCATTGAAAAGGACCTCCAGGCCATTGTGCGCTCTCTTCCCAGGGATGGACAAAAGGCCTTTCTCTTCCTGCACAACAACTTCCCGGGCCAGCCCAACCCCTTCTCCAACATTATCCGGTCCAACGGGTATCCCCTGGGCCCCAACAGCGAGGTGGGCGGCATCTTTCCCTTGATCGCACGCATGAACCACTCGTGCCGACCCAACGCCCAGCATCACTGGAACCCCAAGCTGGGCGAGCAGACCGTGTACGCGGTGCGGGACGTGGCGGCCGGCGAGGAGCTGACGCTATCGTACCACAACGGCGGGCCCTCGACGGAGCGGAAAGCGGCGCTCAAGCAGTTCTTTGGCTTTGACTGCGCGTGCGAGCTGTGCTCGCAGCCGGCCGAGAAGCTGCGCAAGAGCGACAAGCGGCTGCGCGACGCCGCCCGCCTCGACGAGTCCATTGGTGATGCCAAGCGTGTTCGTCTCCAGCCCGCCGACGCCCTCAAGGACTGTAAAGAGCTGCTGCGCATCTACGAGGCCGAAGGGGTCCGCGATACGCGGCTGCCGCGCCTGTACTACGATGCTTTCCAGATCTGCGCCATGCACTCGGACGCTGCGCGGGCAAGCGTCTTTGCCGAGAGTGCGCGGCGGGTGAGGGAGTTGAGCGAGGGACCCGACAGCGAGGAGGCGGCGACCATGAAGGGCTTGGAGGAGGCGCCCGAAAAGTTTGAGAACTGGGGCTCAACTAAGAACTGGTTAAGCAAGGTATCGGATCGGGAGACAAAGTACAAGGATATTGAGTGTCCTGTCAGCGTCAAGACTACCGTAATTTGGGAAGCATGAGTGGCAATAAGAGTTTGAAAACAGGCAATCTAGACGGTGATAGAGTAGTAAAAAGAGCCGATACCCTGCATATCGTATCAACGAAGCTCAAGCATAGACCAGGAGTAGTTTGCTATTGTATGGCTCCATTCTAGCCAATCATTACTTGCCAAAAGCCACGACACTCGTGGTTCAAACCATGTGTCCCACCAAGCTCACAAGTAAGAGTGCACGTTGAGCACACGCGTGTCAGTATAGTCCAATTCCTTCCTCCCCAAGTTCTTAAACCAGCAATAAGCGGCCCCACCCACCACTACCAACATCGCTTAGGACCCTTCCCGCATGAAAAAAACGTATGCGATCAGTCCCCTCTCCGTCAGAAGATCTCAAATCCTCGATCACCCCAAGAAGAATAATAAAAGCAGCAGCTTGGCTTCTCGTCTAGGCCTGTCTGAAACCCACAATTTTTGAACAAAGTTGGTGTGCTGTAGTGGTGTGGCTGAGGCAAAAGCCAAAAAAGCTTCTCAGATTCCCTGTTCGAGGAGGAACCAAGGCAGCGCACCAATCACGAGCCATGCCGGCCGTGGTATGACGTAGGAGCAGCCACACACCACCTGGATATTCGCGTCCGCCCAGGGCGGGAAGATTACGAAACCTGTAAATTGCAGAAGGGGAAAAAAAAAGAACATGGGCCATGGGGCATGGGGAATATGAAGTAATGACATAAGTTTTCGGGCTTGGGAGGCCTTTGAGGGGGGAATGATAAAAAGGAAGTGGCTTGACTTGCTCGTCCACCGTTTACGCTAATCCTTTCCCTTCTATACACATACAATAAACATATCACCATATTCTGGCAAGCCACTACAACTGATAACCCCCTCCCCTATACATCAATCATCCATCAAAATGGCCGAGAACAGCAGCACCACCGACCCTAGAATCTCCTCGTCCGACTTCAAGCCTCCGGCCAACTTCAACCAGCTGTCCGAGCAGGAGCAGAAGCAGACCTATATGGAATGGGCCAAGCAAAAGTATAATGAGCAGTACGAGAGCTGGATGCCGTGGATCGAGGATCACTTTCTCAAGTACTTTACAAAGGACAACAAGGCCAGCTATGCCACCAAGCGTATGTTTCTTACCTTTATTTCTTTTTCCCTCCTTACCCCTCTTTCCACTTTGCGACTTGTTTGTGTCCATGTATACAATGAACTCGAGACTGACTATTATACCTCCTTAAAGAACAACTCGACAAGTCCAAGGTGACTGGCGTCCAACAGGTCGACACCCTCCAAGACGGCGTCAACAACCTCGTTGCCGGCCAGGTTGGCCAGGGCGGTCTCCTCCAGCCCGTGGGCGATATGCTGTCCAAGGAGGGCATCAACCGCGCCGAGCGCCAAGGCAAGGATGACAAGGGTGGTTATCTGCCCTCCAACCTGCCCGGCATCTCTAGCTTGACTGGAAGCAAGTAAGAATTGGTATATACTTTTTTCGGGATGCCTGTTGCTTGGCTAGCCCGGAGTTAGAATGATGTCAATGTTGTCGACGATGGCGTTTAGGAACATATAGGATATACTTGTTTTTGGAAATAATACCCATAACACCAAGAATGGAATCATTGAATCAATAATGAAAATTGACATCTATATACATCATGTGATACATGAATTCGGTAGTTACGAATGTAAATCTCAAGCCTTGGCGGTCAAGTCTCCACCGTTCACACTTGCTGGTCCACTCCACTGCAGCTCACTCGGCACAAGAGGCTGGATCAGATCAAGCCAGACCGTGGTGTACAAGCCAGGACTGCCATCAACCGCGGTGCTGCCGGGTTCGAGACTGCCGAGAAGCGTGGAGTTGGTGCAGCACGGGCTGTTAGATCCCCAGAATGGACCAGCCGCCCAGGCAGTCCAACCAATATATTCGGGGTTCTCGGCCATGTAGTTCACCATATCTGGGACCATGGTCTGGCACGAGGTCGAGTTGGAACCTCCAAACTCGGTGATGAATGCCTTGAGGTTATTTTCCTGCAATCTTGGTGTCAGCCAGGCTTTTTCCGTCTTGCACGATTTGGTACACAGTCTATAGTGTTTGCATCACTCACCTTCAACCACGCAGTCAAGGCTGCCAAGTTGGTAGCAGGGTCCGAGACGCATTCCAAGTGGGAGCCGGAAAAGTCCACATCCAAATACTCGTGAATGTCGATTGCCGTGTTGTTCAGAGGGTCATTGAACTGGTTCATGACTGCCGAGCTCGGATCCGTACCCTCGGTCCACGCGTGCCCACCAGTCCAGCTGTTGCCCGGCATGATGATCAGGTTCGAAGCGTTCGCCGCACGGATAGCATCAATGGCAGCCTGGTTATTGGCAAGGACGAGCGAAGAAGCCATGTCATGCGGTTCGTTCATGAGTCCAAAGATGACGCGCTCATTGTCGGCAAATCGAGAAGCCAGCTCGCCCCAGAACTCGCCAAATTGTTCCGTTGTGGCGGCGGTCGCGTCCGACGTGTCGCCAATAATGCTGCCCGAATATGGCTGGGAGCTGGGATCGTTGTAACGCATGTAGTTGTGCGGATCCAGAATAGCATATGCTCCCTTGGTCAGGGTGACATAGTCAACAGCTTGCTTGAAGTAGTCAAAGTGTGTCTCGTTGAATGTAGCGCCCAACCCAGTGGCCGGCGGATTCATGCGCTCAAGGAGAAAGGCAATTCGGAAAAGATTGATCTTGTTCTGATCAACATGTACATCCACAGCTGCCTCGCTGATGAAAGAATAGTCGACACCGAATCGTCCTGGCAAACCAGTACCTGGTGTAGCAGTCGCGGACCAGACTCCAAACTCGCCGCCTGATTCGGCAACGCCGGCATAGTAGATTGTAGCCGATGCGCCGGACAGGAGACAAGCCAGAGAAGCTGTTGACAAATGCATCTTGACAAGTAGTTGATGGAGAGCGCTATGCGATGAGGAAAACGATTTCAGTCCATCAAGGCGTGTGATGTTGGGTACCGGTTGTAATTTGTACTCATTTATCGAATCCGGCAGGCTTTCTACCCTTGGGTGTAAAGATCATATTGAAATGGACGCTTCCAAGTCGGCTTTCCGCCTATAGCGTCATCAGGAAAGGAATGCCAAGCTCCGTTCCTGCTTCTACTGTATACTCTGCCCCATGTCTATTGCAGATCTACGCTATAACTGTTACAAAAGGAGGTGGGACTAGCACCCCAAGTTCGGTAGCCGGGAAGTCTCCCCGATATCAATTGCAGGCAAATAGATGCCCTTGGGTATAAGCAATTGTGTCCAGTGTACCGGCTGGGAGGCCATCATGGATGCGGAACGGATATTGCAGTCGTGGCCAAACGCGTTACGCCTAACCTAGGTAGAATGCGGCACGGAGCGGTTGTCTCCGTGCCGAATCGGTGAGTGAGCCAGGCAAATCTGGCGCCGACAGCCAATCCGGCCGAGGCAGACTAAACCCTGCGACAAGGATCCTGAGCAAAATGAGCAGTCGATGGATCCCCCGTTGGGACAGATCAAGAAATCGATGTTCTACAGATTCAGTGGTGCGGTTACAACTCCTTATAGTGCGCCACCGACAACCTTGACAATCCACATGGCTATCCGGACGTGAAGGCCGACTCGCCTTTCGGTCTTTGCAAAGTCGTCCAGAGATACCGGGCTTGCATAGTCCTGCAACCAGTTCTTCTCGGCTCCGAGCCTTTGTTTCAGCTCCTGGTTCTCGGTGATAATAAGAGCTCCGGCCTCCAAATCATGTGTGTAGCTGCGCTTCGTATAGTTTGAACTTCCAATGATACTGATTGATGGGTCCAATTCTTTTGGTAGGGTAATCCAAAGACCCTTTGCGTGATATGTCCAGCCTTCTGGTTCACCAACGGTGCCTTTGCGCCACTCTTTCAATACAATAGCGGCATCACGCTTCTGGCGATGAATTGCGTCCAGGAAGCGTCGTGCAAGCAAAGTATAGGCATCTGGTAACATACCAGACACGCCTTTGGAGCCATAGAAGCCGTTCGCCTGAGGCGACGCAGTAATCACTGTGCAGTTCGACGATGCTGTAGACATCAAGAGATTGGTCAATGAGGGAGCTGGGTTGAAGTAGCCCGCAGTGAACGTCCATGATGATCCAGCATATTGGGGGTCTGCCAAGGTCTTGAGAACATGAGTCACTGCTGGCAACTCTGTCGATGTGTTGGGTGATAGTAGTTGCGAAAGTTGCGCAAGCATATATATCGTAGTGTCTGGCGCAGAACTATCGGGTTTAGGCACAGTGACAGTCTGGCCTGAGGAGATGAGGCCACTCAAAGTTGCCGTCGAGTTTGATATGAACTGCTTTGGATTGTCCAAAGGCGACGGCGATGCATTGGTGGCAGGCCAGACCAGATTGAAACCAGACGGTTCCTTACTAGGCTCGACCAAGAAGCTGAGTGATGTGACGCCCTGGTAGAGGCGGTCAAAGTATTCAGTGATCTCGGCTGACGAAAAGAGATGGTATCGATCCTGGCGATTGCTAAAATAATCGGAGGACAAGTTTGCGCCGGAGAGGATTATTTCGTCGTCAATGCCGTAGAGTTTCATGTGTTGCAATCCCCAACCCTCATTGATTCTCTTTGGAATATGTTTCTTTCTAAGTCCAGTAAGATTCGGCGTGTGGTACATACGTATCTCGACTCGCTCAGGTCCGAATTCGGTGATCAAGGGCGCCAGCAATGATGCGCATGATGGGTTGGGCGCTTCTCGTGTTCCGCGCAAGGCATCGGTCAAAATACTCAGCTTTAGGTCGGGGTTCGCTTTCAGAGCTTCGTATAGGGTCGCAATCTGTTCATCAGTCAGAGCCGCTCACTATGGGCAAAGATTAGACCATGTGTACCAGTTCCTTCTCAGTCTTTCCTATATACAGCGTCGACAAGAATATCCTCCTCTTTGCGCCGCGTATCTTGGACTTTAATGTTTCATAGAAATCGGTTGGGGTCTGAATGACTTGAATCTGCGACCCATGTATCTTGAATGAAGGAGCAATCTTGTCGAGCTCGTTGGTGAAGGGCGCCAACATCCCAACCGAGTTGGTTGTGCTACCGGCCGGAGTAGAGCTGGCTGGCATTGAATAGCGTCGGCGCTGGATCTTGCTGCATCGTGGTAAAGTTCGAGATACTGCTGGTCGCAATGTCCTAGCACAGGGTCCTACGGTCCTTGCAAACATTGCAGAGGGGTCAGAGAGATCCAAGATCCCGACAGAACTCAAGACGTCACAACAACAATAATAATGGACCAGAAGAGCTGGATAGCTTCTTCAAGGTTTCCCCCAATCTGTTATCGTAAATCGCGAACCGCGACTTTTTCTGGAGCTCGGGCCATGCTGTAGTAATTGGGTGACGGTGACTTGCAGGATACTCAGTTTAGCGCCCCACCACTACAGCAGCCAATCGTCGTCCGAGGAATTACCGGCTGGAGCTTTGAGGTCAATCGACTGCAGTTCGCCAAACCTACAAGCAAGGCCTCAAGCGATCAGAGACGGGAGAGCTGCCAACAGCAATTGAGCTTCGCCCATCATGTCGACCATCACGAGAACGATTCGAAACTTTTGGAAGGTTGGAGTCAAGGTAACAGGCACAAATCTGACCAGCTGTGAGCGATTGATTGCTGACATGGAGTGCGCGACAGGACTACTTCCACCAGATGAACGTATGCAATTCCATCCATCCAACTCCGAACCCGTATTTCACACGCGATTTGGCCATCTGACTCTGGCTCTTGCCTACTAGTACATCGGTGATACCAAGGCCGGAACCTTTGTCGGCGCAGATAGATTCGGCAACAAGTACTTTGAGAACAGCGAGGAGCTGCCGCGTACGTGAACCATCACCACCGCCGGACTTGGGGGGAAGCGCGGGGCTGACGCAATGATGTTTTTATCGTTTAGTCCGAACACGATGGGTAGACTACGCAAAGCACGACTATGATGCCGCCCAGATTGAACCCGGCTGGCACGCCTGGATGTCGCACGCCGTCGACAAGCCTCCATCTCAGGATGCCTCGCTCGCATACTCGCGCCGGATCTGGGAGGACGCAGACGCCAAGACTATCCCCAACTACACAATGACAAGAGGCGCATATAAGCCATACAACACGTAAGTTGGAGAGAAGGGACCAGTGTTCGTTGTGAGGAATGGTGCAAATGCTGATCAACGTGCGTAGCGTCAAGCCGAAGCTCTCTGCTTGGGAGCCCGTTGCTGCCCCGAGGCAGTAGGTTCGGTTAGCTAGAACGGCAAAATCGATTGTATATAACGAGTACCATTTGACATTGCTAAAGACAAGAACATTCGGAATCATCTAGAGTCGTCGCCCCTTGGTTGCAGCATGCGCTATGGTGATCCCTTGCCTCAGATGATGGTCAATCACTCAAACCCCCCATGATAGAAGAAGATTTATGAATTCATCGTTGTTTTAGGCTGCAAATCGATTATCTTTACGAAGGTTGTCAACACAAGTTGTGAATAAATCTTGTGATAACTTTGCCATTACACAAGCGCTATTTGTGTGCTGCCTCTTCTCTCCGGCTGATCTCTTGTTCATTTTTCTTCAAACGGTGTATGTGAAAGAAAACTTCTGCTCAGTGCCCCTCGCCGATAGGGGGAAGAGCTACAAGTAATTGAGATTTAATCTTTCTCATTTACATGGACTAGCTCTTCTACCTGCAGACATGCGCTCGAGTGGAATATGAGTGATGGGGGTTTCCATTGCCTAGTTTTATACTGATATTCGACTTTGGCGGGCACCCAATTGGCTTAAATTGGCACTATTGTATAATAATTCGAGAGAAATTTCTGGAATGCTAAGGTCCGTAATACTTTCTGATTCCAAAAGCGGAATCAACCCTTGTTCATTTGTGCTAAATCGCAGTTGATCTGTGCTGGAAGTGTGATTCGAGAAAGAGCTTTGACCGACTTCATTTATGAGAGCATATCAGAGACCTGTGCGAGGTAATATCAGAGAGAAATGCTGACATATTCTGTTGATTATTATATTTTACGGAGACAGTGATAAGGTCTATTGCAAGCATCTCTGAGTATATTCAACAATGCCGGATCACCTGGGGAAGCCAGCCATGTTTTCATAACCACTTTCAGCCAAGATATTGATCGAGTCAACTTGGTATGAATATTGCCCTACTGAAACCGGAATTTCACGATTCTTCACACTGCCAATGTATCAGTGTGCCAGTGAGCGCATAGGTAAGCTAGGGGTTAGTCGGCTCACGATCGACTGGTGAGAACAGACAGTGTTTCCACCCCGCAAGCGGGAGGCTGTTCCGGAAGATGGGGCTTGCCCACAGCTACGTTCCATCAGCTAATGTACCCATCAGGAGTCTAAAAAGAGATACTAGTCACAAGACCTTGCGAGCAGAACTTTTTTTTTTGTTCCTATGTCTATTTGTGACACTTTGTGGATGAGTAATCTACCAAACCCTTGTGCATGGCCCCCCTTCTTGTGGTTAGATAATAGGCTAGACCTCAATATTTCCCCTTCCATGATACCTATTCATGCCTTACATTCTCCATCAATGTTTCCTAAAAATTATACGTCTAATTTCACCAGATGCCCACTATTCTGATCTCTCTGGAAATGGATAGTCTTGATTGCTCGGGTTCAGTGACCAGCATACTATTATAGCATGAATCTCTTTCGGGGACTTCTACCAACGTAAGCCGGGGTCGAACGCCATGGGGGAAATCCGCCCCTCTGAAGAATCTGAGATCCTATACTCCCTCACAGGGGCAGAATCTCGACATGTTCCAGATGATGCTGGAGCTTTGACGCTGCTGGATTGCTTTCCTAGCAGCAGCATATGCCTTGTTTACATGACATATGATATGAGGCTCAACGGAATCATTCATCTTGAGAATCTAGGTCAAGTAATCCCGCCTACCCCGGCTGCGGCGTTTACTTTCTACTAAAACATGGCGGTAATACTGGAAGAATCGAGATGTAGAGGAATAATGTCTTGATTTGTGTGGTCTTGCTTCCGTCTGGATCTGTGTTGTCGAATCGTAGCGCTGATGATTAAAAAAAATTGACAAGCCTTGAGTTGGCCGGATATAATAATAAGATGGATATAATTGTCGCCCTTTCCCCCCTTGATAAATTGCGCCGCACAACCTGATGGAGGCGATGCAGCAAGATCTCGTGAGATCTTGCAATGACAAAAGAAATGATATCCTTTTTTTTTCTCGCCTCCCATAACCCAGAAGAAGAATGATATTACACACAAGCCTGATTGATTCCTCATTTCTCGTGAAATTTCTTTCTTTGAACGCCGCTTTGCAAGATGAAACACGATGATGCTGTTTGTTTTTACTGGTGATGGCTGATGTCAATCTGTCGACTGACGACGATACCGCCGGCACCAAAGGAGCCAGCCCCGCCGGCGCCGGAACCTCCTTCCATGATGTGCTTTTGGCTCTCGCCGTCGCTCGACAGGGAGCTGCGGTCGTTACCGACAATCTGCGTCGAAGTGGCCATGGAGGGCTTCTCCTTGATCGAGTGCATGGTGCCCATTTCGAAGCCCGGGTCGAAGGAACGGTACGGGTGCGTGGCCTTGCTGGGCAAGCCGTTTGGGGTCATGCCGCTGGGTGCTGTTTGTCCGCTGGAGCCGCCGAGGCCGAGGACGCGGCGAAAGAGGGGCCGCAGGGTCGAGAGGTTTCCGACAAACATTCCAATGCCGTTTTCGGCGTATCCCCAAATGACAATGTTGGCCAAACCGTCTAATCGTGTCATGTTAGTATGCGATGGATAGAGCTACATATGGTTGATTGGCATGTCAACTTACACAAGTATTCCGTGGCCGACGTCAGGTTGACAGTGTACTTGAGACGAATACAAGCACTGATGGAGGCGCTGCATGTTGTTAGCCATGTGCCATCGACTCCTACCATGCGCATATATCGCAACTTACAAGATACCCAGTCCCAAAATAGCACCGACGGACACCTTGGCGTTGGTGTTCATCTTGACGTTCCATAGCAGGGGGATGGGCATGAGAGCAGTAGCCCAATCGGTAAAGATGTTGACGGCCGTGGTTGCATAATAGATATCGGCCAAGATGTAGCTGGCGTTGCAGGTTCCCACGTTGGTCCAGGCGGCGGAGACTGGTGCGCACTGGAAGATGATATAAAAGGCCGCGATCGCGTTCATTGTAGTGAAAAGAGCCATGATGCCGTACTGGCACCACACGAACCATGACCTGTTCTCGGCGATTCGGACCAACATGAAAGAGATACTGAGCTTGACGGGAATGATCGTGACACAGTAGAAAACCTCGAAAAGGAAGAACCACTATAAGCCGTTAGTCTGGGAGTGTCACCATGAAAAGGCTGTATACTGACAAACAGTCCGTTGGTTTGGTACTTGACGTTTTGCTCCAGCTCAAGTCTCCATTGGTGTATTCCCACGCCGTTGAATGCCGCCGTGGCGCATGCTATTGTCAAAATCAAAAGAGGAAACTAAGCTTTGTCAGATTCTTGTTGCTCAGTGAGTCCGAATGTTGTTGAACATACTGCGGCCACTGTCATTAACCAGTCCTCCATACCCCAACTGCCTCTCGTGATTCGGGTATATACTCTCAGGCCAAATGTGACGTAGGCCAGCACGGCGATCGTGATAACTGTGCCGAAGACATGAGGCGCATCATCCTGTTATTGTATGTGAGCATGTTTCTTCTCTCTCGTGTATACTCCATATTCCAACGATTCCGGGGTATCCGTACCATAAAGATGGCCATCTTTGCTTTATTTTTCGAGTAGGCAACGAACGACAATGACAAGAGAACAAAACAAACTAAAAGCTTCCAGCGTCCGCAACGGACGGGCGATGTGGCAGACAGACTAAAAATGCAACGGCGAGAATCGACGGAACGAGAAGGTAAAAGAGAGCAAGTGGGCGTTCGTCTCAAGAAAGAAGAGAGATCCTGGGGAACCGTGACGCTTTCAAATCCACATTGTGGTACTTCTTATGGAGAGGGAAACGGTTTAACAGCGTTACACCCCTTTCACAACCGACTAGTTATGAAGCTGGCTCTGGTTCTGGTGGACCTGGGCCGGTTTCTAATACCAGGCTGCCTGGCTGCTGCTGTGACCCTGGATCCTGGGTTATATGTAGGTGTATGCAGAGGATCCCTGGGACCAGGAAGGGGGACCATCTTCTGGCTCGCAGCAACGAAGAATTCAGATCAAAGACGTTCACAAAGTGGCGTCCGCGGGAGCGCGGGTTATGGATTATGGTAGCCGTAGTCTGGGACCGAGATGATCCAGGCCGGGGGGTTCTTTCTTTAGTCTCTGAGATGACCCAAGAATGGTAATTGTCTCGCCTTAGTCGAGTCTCTTACCTACTAGTTGACTATGTACACTATATCCAGTTTGCCAGACTGCAAAATGGTAACATGGGTGAGTCTAAAGCAAGTATTACTGCCCTATTTGGGGTCTTGACTTGTTAGTGCAAGACCGTCTCGCTGGGAAATTCCAGGCTCCATAGCAAGGTCTCCATTGACCGCAAGATGCGCATGATATATTGCTCCATTCAGCGTCTCGTCCGCAGCCGATCCCCAGCAGTCTTGCCAGTCCCGAGGGCCCTTAAATGGTATAGCAAGGACTGGCGACTAGGTCCAGACTGCCAGTCCCCTGACTAGACTAGGCCTGCTGCTGGATGCGCGCATCCGAAGCCGCGAAGCCGAATGTGTAAGTGCCTTGTTTAGTCATGGATCGTTGACAACAGTGCATCGAAGGATTTTGAGTTTGATGCCAGACACGCACAACAACGACTCGATGGGTTCAGATCCGTAGATTGGAAGATCTCAGTTTATAGACTTGCAATCCTGTCTGACCCTCTTCATGCCTGCTCACGGACATGCCAGTGATGCATTGTTGGCAGCGTCAGAATCCTCTTTTTTTTCACTCCTTGTGGGCGCTGGGCGGGTTTGCATGTAACCTACCTAGACTAATGTGGCAGGGTTGCTGGCTGGCAAAAAAGTATCCATATTCTTCTTCACAAACAGCCACTTAGCAGGCTTAGCATCGTTGCGCTACAGGCGACTACTCCCGGGAAGACCGCGGCTCGCAAAATTCCGTAGTGGATTTTCGAGACGGTCTCTATTGCTAGCAACACTCATTACATACTACGTATGTACTGTCCTATGCCTACTTCTCTACTTGTCTACTTCTGCGCCCGCTACAGAAAAACAATCTTCCCAGCTTGGCAGGGCGAGCGGGGCGAAGGGGTTTCTTATTCAGGTCTTGCATACTATGTAGTGCACTAGGTCCCTCGCAACAGGGTTACGACTGTTGATATTTTCACCGTTCGTACCGCACGAACCGCACGCAAGTGCCACATATCTCCCGTAAGGACAATCAGCTGGCTCCCCGGTGGGAGAGTTTACCATCTGTACATATCTACGCACTAGGGATCTTCTTGCTTCAAATACTCCTGGAAGAATGGCAGAGAGTGCTAAGCAATATCTCAGCATCTAAGCGAGGAAATATTCTAGATTTCATCCTGGTGGTGCCCCTCATTTTTATTGACTGAATCCTTTCAAAGCTGAATACTAGTATCCAGTTTAAGGATCACGAACTAGGAAATATTCTATTCCGTATAAGTAGAATCTTAGTCATAGGGCCGCGTAGTCTTTCTTGCCTCTGCTAGCCATTTTGTCCTAATAATGCAATTATTTCTTTTAAATTTCTATTGACCTCTTGTGGTTTTCAAACCCGTGACCAAAGCAAATAAGCAGCTTAGAGGATGATGACTCAGGGTAATATCTGCCGGTCGAAACTTCACAAAAGGAGACTTGACAAGTATTAATTGGTGCAAAAACAGTTCGTGCCTCGGAATGGAAACTGCGGTTTCATGGACAATGAAATTCAACACATCACGAGATATGTACTCCTTCTCTGGCCAGTAAATAGCAACTAGTCTCAACAGATATGGGATCGGCAGAGATACGTTTAGTCGCTTCTAGCCATCGCCAAGAGTGCCTTAATAACGTTGATCCGATTGGGGTTCTAGGCAAATTTGATCAACCGTGCTATACATCTAGCCATATTTGGTGCGTGTTGCGTGGCGTCAGCAACAGTTTCTTTACCCTTTACCAAGCAGCTGGGAGCCCTTGAAGGGAAAGAGGATATGATTGACCCAATGGCCCATACTGCGTCGAGGGTTCCAACTCCACCGCCTCACCATTGATGAAGATGAGTACGAAGGAAGTGATTACCTATACGATCGAACTCGGGGCAATGGGATAATTACACAATAGCAGAAGCTGTTATTGTCATCATCTGCTTTAGCTTTTCGTCTTCTTTTTATTTCGACAGCTCTGCTATTATACTGCCCCGTGCAAACATTGCATTGTGGTGGATTGGCAGGCTGAGTTGCATCAAAGTGGTCCACTGCATGGCGAAAGAAAGAAATCGACTCCAGGAGATTGAAACGAGCCCCTGACGTTGAGCTTCAAGGCGGCCTGAGTGCCTGGAAGTAACTGAAGGGAGCCAGCAGTCCGGCATTGGACCAATGATAGTAGAATATTCGTCTGATATTACAGAAGGGTAGGGGTCTCTCTGTTCCCTTTCTGCTAGTGTTCTCTATCGTAGACGGTTTTAACGTCGGCAATATTATTCTAGCTCGGGAGCCCGGGTGATGCCCTTGTCGCCACTTGGCTCTCTCTCCACCTTATTTGTCGCTGTCAACACTGGGTCTTCTTTTTTTNGCGGGTAAACCCCCACCAAATAGCACTTGTCCGGACTGATTTCCGCATGCTTCTTGTCACAAATCGCGATTCTTGACAAAAAGTCTGTGTTGCAAGGTCACAAATGTTCCCATTACATATGAAGAGGCAGGGCCGGAAAAAACAGACATGATTCAATTTCCCGGAAGCTTCTCGTCGGAGAGGCATGTACAAGCTATCAACAGCCATCATTACCTACGGACCTGGCAGCCGACGCTCATCTGATGTGGTTCACTGTGGCCAACGTCCAACGTCTATTGATCGCCCCCCGCAAGCACCTAATCTATAGAAAAGTACCCAACATTTGAAGCCTGCCAAGCAGCCAAGACACGCAAACAAGCACCTGCTACGACCCTACGGTAGTAGATAACCATGGTCCATGGCTCTTGCAAAAAGACCCTGTTGCATTTCATCAGTCTGCCGTATGAACTACCGCTAATAATGAAAGAGAATTGCTAGTCGGCAGTGGACATCCACCGAAACGCACTCTCACTGCACAGAGTAGTACTGCTGCTCCTGTTCCTTGCAGGCTTTGCCAGGACTCTGACGAAGTGTGCCGAACACCCCTGCATTAGAGCGGGACTCTCGCAGGCGAAGACAACCGAAATAAGATGATCATCGATCATCATCGCAATTACCAGGGCGCGGTGGCCCTGATGATCAACCCTTGCAAAGAAGAAGCAAAGGGCCTGCACATCACATTGACACCAAAGGACATATTCCGTACATTCTTTTGTTTCTTTAGTGCGGCACGACCGAGAATCGCACGCAATGAATGGACTGTCATCCCTCGGGTGGAACCAAATAGTTGTCATTCGTAAGCCCACAGTGGATTGACGCCGAAGAAAAAAAAACGAGTTGCCCGTATGACGCTCACGGCACGGAAAGACGGGATTGTAAACAATGGATACTTGTCGTAAGGCAGAAGAACTGACGGACAGACAAAGGGATCGTCAGGCAGTGCTTCCGGAGCAAGCCAGTGGACACCCAACTACAAAGTACACACAACCATAATGGCATTAAAGTGAAGAAACACACAGACGAGGAGAAGACTGCTCGCTTTCCATGCAACCTCCTCGAGTGGCCTGCAGTTGATAGTCTGCCGTGCATAGGCTCTACGAAAGGAGTACGGAATATTGTGTGTTTCCTCAGCCTTTCAGGAGGAGAGGAGTTGGAGAACCGTTGTCATTTATGAGGGGCAACGTACGTTTCAAGGCAGGGGAGTTGGGCCAAGCTGCATGAATTTACTAGGTGTATATACCGGAGGGATGCGACAGTGCATCTCATCGCAGATCTCCGGTTATATGCCAGAGACCCTTGGAGTTTCAAGCCACCGGACATGTATCAAGGCGCAAAAAAGGCCGCGGCATTGTTGCGATTGGGGGTTACATGGCAGTGTAATAAAGCCCGTCGCTAGGGCGCGGGTCACACTGCCCTTTTGGGAACCTCCCCCTCTCAACCAGACCCGAAAGCCTGGGTCTCCCACCTAAGACTTAAGCAGCCTACGGTGGTTCTTGAGGGCCTGAAACATTAAATCAGCGGGCTACGGCGGGTGCTCTACTACACTTAATCATAACCCGGCCACATTACATTGCGATTGTTCGGCGACCTCAACGCTGCCCCAGGCTGCCAGGTATCTCCCGGTTCAGTGCTTCTCTGATTTCTCCCCTCACAGAGTACTTGTATGCTATCACCGCCTCCAGTACGGAATGTTATCTTGACCCCGAACGCCGCCATTGCACATCGTCCCACTATCAGCCCTCTCTGTCTCTGCTGACATGAGTGGATTTATCTGCCATGAAAACGGGCCGGGGAAGAGTACGAGTACGATTTCCCCGAACATACGTACACATCTTACGTCGACCGGAGATCACAGCAACGCACTGATTTTTGCCTGCCCGATGGTTTCCTCTAACAATATGCACCTACATGCTACTGCCATTTTAATCAGGTAGGCTCCCGCTGGCTATTTTACTGCTTTGTGCCTTAGTCTGTTTTCTGAAAAAATGCCCGTCATTGCAGTCGGCGTCGACGGGCTGTACCTTAATAATGCTCCTGTCATATTCTTCTACGTATGCATCTGTGCGTATCTACATAGTTGGGACCAAACAACGTCATGACGACCAACCTTTTTTGAGATAAATTCTCCGGTTTCTGCAAGCCACAATGCCCGGACACAAAAGTCAAATTTGCATCCTCTGTCCCAAGCTGCTGGGATCGCTGGCTAGCGCAAAGTGGCGCCTGTTCGAAGGATTCAGGTGGGCTTCTGCCAATGTTCGGTCTTCTTGGCTTTGTTCCTCTCCAGGTTCGATACTATCGATAGGCCGCGTGCGTCCTGGGGTCCCCCAATCTCTTTGTTTCTGTGCGTTTTTCCCCCCGGGAGTGTCTCGAATATGCTTAACCTTGAAATCAGATCATCCATGTTTGCAGAATTTTTTTTTTGAATCCTTCGACGCATCCATCATGTAGTGCTGGAGTGCTGGCGGGGTGCCTGAAATTGACCCCAGCCAAGCCAGCAGTCAATGAAGCAACATTGGTCAAACTGGTACAATCGACTTATTTGGTGATGATTCTCTGGCTAGATGAGCTTCATATCATCTACTCGATCTTCACTGAAGCGCTGAGTAGTGCGCATCTTTTCGGTCCCGAGTCGTGATAGTCTGCCTATCAAATCGAGTCGCTATCAAATCGTGGCTGAATCTATCCGGAGAATACATCCGAAATGCGCGAGTCAGCTTCCTGGTCGTTAGGGCTGAATGCTCCAACTTCTGCTCTTGGGGCCCCTTTGCGCGTCACGCGGATTTGGATTCTGGCTCATCGGCTCCGAACCACCTAGTATTGTATGAATATTATACTAATAAAGTTCTAGATTCTATCTTCTAGATCTCTGGTACCCCGGGTTTCAAGATATCCTGAAATGGGCGACTTTCAAGGCGTCGTTTTTTTTTTTTTTTTTTTTTTACTCTGGGGGGCTTGGACGCTATCACTGGTATATTGGAGCCAACAAATTGCCAAGATGTATTCGTCTTTGGCTACATGCTTCCGATTTCTCTTCTCTTATCGTCTTCCGCAATTTGCTGCACTACTTCAAGTACTCTCTCCGGCATGCTTAGAAAGGGGCTATGTGAGGCGTTTAGATGGTGCTCGGCGAATGAGATGCCGTATTGCTTGCAGACATTTTGCACCATCATTTGCTGGGCCGCGTACGGCAAGGCTTGGTCATCTGTGCAATACAGATACCTCACAGGGTGGTGGAGGTAAGCCAGGTGCGTGATGGGCGTAATCTGCGTGACTGCTGGGACCTGCAGCAGCTGCTGTACAGCTTGTTTGCGCTCATCTGGATCGACATCGTGGTAAAAGACTGTCCCACCATCGACCGGCTCACACATTCCAGAATCCCACCATTATTGTCAGTGCTGGGAGCCTTGGTGTGGAGCTGGAGCCTTGGATCAAATGGGCTCTTTCTCACCTTGTGGATGGTGATCCAAGGAGGCAACTTTCCCTCAAATGTACCTGCTAGACTCGTGTCCATGGACAACATGAAGGCACACATGTAGACAAGCGAAAGAACGCCACTGCGCTGACCATTCTCAAGTCTCTTCTTTTTGGAAAAGACCACTTCGACCGCCTGTGTCGTTACGACACCACCGTACTGAGGAATATATTAGTGCTTGTCGGATCAATTGATTCAAAGGACATCTGTGTCAAGCCCTTGAAGGGTAAGTACTCTATCTGGTGGCGGTCAAGTACCAGCAAGACAAGAAAGTCAGCGCCATCAGAAATATACTCACCGAATGTGCGATGACAATGACGTCTTTATCTTCATTGACCAGTCTTTGTACCTCATCACGAATGCATTGAGCATCCTCCAAGAGCCCTATCGGTGGTGACGCACCAACAGTGGGCTGCCGCGGACATGATGTCGGATATCCAGCATCCTCAAAGATTTCACGTATCTTGGCGAAATGCAATGGTGTATGCCATGAGCCATGGACAAACAAGACGGTAGGGGTCAGCTGTGTCATCGTTTTGTGGCACTTGTCAATTTTATTAAAAAAAAAAAAAAAGGGTAATCTCACTCTTGTGAATGTCCGAGTTCTTGTACAAACCATTTGCACGGCAAGTCGAGTTCTTAAACTGCACATCTTTCGACATGTGCAGTGCAGTCCTGATACTACTTGCATGAGTCGCGCGTCATTAATCTAGGGCTTACTGTCAGCGCTGCTCAACGATTATCAGATTGCTTCAACAAGTACTAGCTAGTTTAAAGCTTATCCGGATCGTTATATACTTAGAAGTCTACAACTGCGCGCAAATAAGTATATGGACATGGTGCCTGAGACGAGAATGATAAGTATAAGTGAATCTTGGAGTTTGAACGACTATAATATATGTTTCTGACCTTCCATTGGAAAGCTCAGAAAGTTTTGAAAATTTACTGTCCCTGGAATAATTATTCGTTCACAATCTCTAATGTCTGATACTGCTAATGTAAGACATTGATTTGTGCCCTTCCAAGTCATAGTAATTGTGGACAGCCGCATCAATCCTCCTGACGCTTTCGACGACGGCCTGAAGGACCAGCGGCCGCTTCGAGCGGCCCTAGAGCTCAAACGAAGCAGACCGACAAACTTTTTGCTATATGACCATGATTTTTCTTAAGAATACTGGTGATTGCTATTAAATTCCCATGCACCGGTGATGGGGGCAACCTCGATGCTCGCCTGGGCCGAGGTTGGTTCTACGGCCCGCTTCAAGTATCCGCTCACTCCAGATCCCATCTGGACTTCCAGCCCCAGCACCCACATCGCACTTATCTTGTAGCAAACATTATTATGTAAAATGAGTTGTAAAACAGTGACACTTCTCTCGAACCAAATCGAACCATTTCCCAAATCCAAAATTATCAATTGGTTGTGGGTTGTGGGCACGACCGGCATGGTCTGACCCCCCTTTGTGCCACGAGGTTTTCCTACTTTCCGGCCTGTGCTTTTGATACTCCATACGCTCGTGTGATCCAGGCTCAACTAAATTTGAATGCAAAAGGCTGAAAGGTGAAACCGAGTGTATGAGCTGGAACGACCTCATCTCGAAAAACCTCCTAGTCGAAGGGGTCCTGTGTGGTAGCGAGGCTAGAGCTAACTCATTGTTTTTTTTTTGTTTTTGTTTCTCTCTCCCAGATCATCACGCGACATGCCTGCGCTTAATGTATCCCGCTGTACTAATGAACGATTTGTGTACCGAGTCCTCAACCGCATGTTGTGAGACTACTAGCCACAGCAAAGTGGCAAGAGATCGACAAGATTATTGGACAATGGTTCGACGGACACTACACGGGGATGACTCATGCTGTCTATAATGGTTGACAGCGACGGAGGTTTGGTTCCTCAGCCCAGCTTATATGAATTGATGTTGCACAGAGTTCCCACAGTATCCAAACAAAGATCCCTGCTCTCAGGCTGACATTGGAAGTGCCTCTAGCACCTCATATTGGCATAGAGCCAGCGACCTAGCTATACGACATGAGATATTCAGGCAGTATGTCCAGGGCAGAGCTAGTATATAGGGCTCCAGAAAGAACAGCGACATGGTAACGTAGCAACGACCGGAGATGCGACGGACGAGATCAGATCATCCTGCAGACATTTCACTTGATCCGCAAAATCGTGCTGTGGACGATGACTGGGCTGATGTGGAGAACAGGGGAGAAAAAAGATGGAGGAGCTCTTTTGCTCTTTCAGGAGAGCAGGCAGTGCAAATTCACCATGGGCCCCGGGGTTCGGTGGACCCCCAAGCTCGTGAAATACCATGTCTTGCATAGGCCGGACGAGAGTACAAAATACAATCTAAGCTGTACCAAAGATGTTATAATGTAGTCGCATGCCTCAAGGAATGTACAAGTAGATCAATGTTGATTTCAGAGTAACCTCTATTACTTCGCTTCCCGTATCAAGAGTCTTTCAAATTGGCCAAGAATGTCAGCTCGCCAAGGGGAATGCAGCCGGACATGAGGAAAGGTGTTGGGTATAGCCAGCATCAATCAGCCGTTGACCCGCCTCCATAACTGGCCTGGGGATGACCTGTGGAATTTGAAAGCCCTTTGCGGGATAGCTGTGGATCCGCATCAGGTCGCCGACCATGATATTGATGACCAGGTCACGGGGATTATCCTCGTCGGGATACTCGTCCCAGGCCAGGGGCGGCGACGTGATGGTGATGGCCGCCGTGTCGGCCTCGGGCCACTGCTTCAAAAAGGTCGCGTACGTTCTCCGCTCCATGTACGGCTTCTGCACGAGGACAAAGGACCCGAGGCGGAGGGACCGCGCCTCCAGGAGCGCCCAGGTGAACCGGACGTTCTCGCCCGTGTTGGTCGACGACGGCTCGACCAGGATCCGCGCCCTGTCCACGCCCAGTGCGCAGGCCCGGTCGGCAAAGGCCTCGGCCTCCGGCTTGCCGTCGAAGCGACCCTCGGTCAGCACGCCGGAGCCGCCCGAGAAGATGAGATAGTCCCCTGTGCCTTCGAGGAACAGCTTCGCAGCGTGGTCGGCTACCCGTAGATCAAGACTGCAGAGACAGAAGACGGCGTCGATTGCTTGGGCGGTGCGAGGCGACATGTCCATCTTTAGATAGTCGTACAAGATGGCTGCATCCTTTTCGACTTCTGCCGATGAGCTCTGCATGGTTGTGGGGTCTTGGGTGACTGCAGGAGCGTTTGCCATGTCAGCTCCAAGCAGAGTGCAAATTTTGTCTGTCAATACAGTTTACCGAGTCCTTTGCTTTGATTGCAGAGCGAGAACGCTGGAAGTTTATATACGAGACAAGAGCTCGTAGGCAGGCATCGAGGACTGCTTTTAACCAATGCGCGGAACGTGGGATTGCGCTAAGCCTTTGTGAGACCTGAAATTGGCCAAGACACATGTTTGTCGATTGCATCATCTATTTAGGAAAATCGTCGCTTCTATGAGACCAATTGCAGTTGTAATTCAAGACTGAGCATCTTCGTGCCAAGTGAACACTCGATTGACATTCTACCATCTCAGTTGGTGACATTTCACCGAGAGTAAATGCCCATTTCACTATACACCATGCCCCTCAGCGGCCGTTTTCAGGTTTTATGCTGGCAACCAATGCGTATGGATTTTATTCAAGTAGAATTAGAAATCTGCTTCTTTACACCACATCACTTGTCTCACAAATTCAAAATGTACTGTTTGGTCTTCTTGACATGCTCTACAACTTGGAAGTCTGGATCTCCTTCTTGGCCCTGTCACGAAGCTCGCGGCGAAGGATTTTGCCAATGGCACTCTTTGGGATTTCGTCGATAACTAATCAATTATGTGTCAGCAATCAAAGTCGAATTATTCATGAATTTATTGGGGTCTTGAGTATATTTTGTGGCAATCAGTAAGCAGTACTGATTGTGCTTTCACCGTGAGTCGCTCGAGTCGGGGCTGTAACATGACCTTATACTTACTGCTCGAATGATTAGTATCTCAACGTGCGTTCATAAAGTTTGAGGGGTGACATACCAAACAACACCACCGCGAAGTTGTTTATGAGATGCCAGCTTGCTAGCAACATACTGCTTGATATCATCCTCGCTGATCTTGGCATTCTCAACGGGCACGACATAGGCTCTTGGTAGATCACCCGCCGATGGGTCCGGCAAGCCTATAACCGCGGCCTCCTTGATTGCCGGATGCTCAAGAAGCAATCCCTCAATTTCAGCTGGTGCAACCTGGAGACCCTTGTACTTGAGGAGTTCCTTCTTGCGGTCAACAACAAAGAACTTTCCGTCGCGAATGACGCCAATGTCTCCCGTCAGGAACCAGCCGTCGTGGAAGGCTGCCTTGGTCGCTTCCGGGTTGTTGAAATAGCCATTGGTCACGACGGCAGACTTTACAATCAGCTCGCCTTCTTGCCCTGGCTCGACGTCGTTGAAATCCTCGTCCACGATGCGTAGCTGCACATTGGGCAGGATAGAGCCAATCGAGCCGGTATCATCACTCTCTCCGGCAGGCACCGCGGTGACGGCGCCCGTCGTCTCGCTCAGACCCCATGTCTGGCCAAGCATCTGCTCTTTGCCCTCGCCTAGCTTTTGGTTGGCAGTTTTCTGCAATTGTCCGTCCATGGGCGCTGCACCGGTGGCAGCTCCAGCGAGGTTGGAAAAGTGGTCGGTCACCTCTGGAGATTTACTGATGCGTAGATAGATGGAAGGAACAGTGTAGAAGACGGTGATTTTGTAGTGTTTGGCATACTTGAGCAGATCTTGCCAATTGTACTTGCGCATCCAGTAGACGGTACCTCCGGCATAAGTAGGTCCAATGAAGTCTGATGGGCCAGGTATGTTAGGCACTTCTTTTATTTTCATAGGGCTCTCTCTGGTCTATGGGAGATTGTCTTGGAGAAGTGCAAATTAGGTCATCAACTTACATCCAAAAAGGCCCGCAATATGTGAAGTTGGTAAGTGGGCGAGAGTTTTGTATTCAACGGGAGTGAAGGTGCCTTCTTCAATCTGCTTCTCCACAAATTTACGGCTTAAGACGGATGTTATGAAGGTCTCGGCAACAAAATTCTGGTGTGACAGCATGACGCCCTTGGGAAGTCCAGTCGTTCCACTTGACCAAAGAATCCTGGTGAAAGCCAAGTTAGCGTCATGACAGTCTGATCAAGAAGAGATGGAAGGTAGAGATCATTACGACTCACAGGATCAAACTCTCTTTAAGCTCTTGGGGATCCGTGATTCGTTTCCAGGGTAGGCACTCGCTCGAGATGGCGTCCACCTGCCCATCGAGACTCTTGAGGCGCCAAGGTGAAGAGTCGAGTACCAAGATGTTGCGCCTGGGAAGATTGATCTCCGCGGCAGCCTTGGTTACCACATCGACATGCTCACTACCGCAGATGACCCAATTGGACTTGCCCAGCTCGAGCTGCCGACGAAATTCGGCCCCTGTGCTCGAGGGACTGGCAAAACTGCATACGCCGCCTGCTGCAATCACCCCAAAGCCGGCCGCAGGAAGCAAGATTTGGCCATAACTGATCAAAGTAACGACGTCCTTTCCAGACCCTCGGCCACCAATGTTGTAGTTGTTGCGCAAGCCATGGGCTATGCGTTCAATGAGGTCTTTCAGCTGTGTCTTGGTAACCTTGTTTTCTATGAACAAATATGAATTAGACGCTGGTTTGTCATAGTGGTCTCAAATGAGCAGCTGTGCAAAGGGATTGGAAGGACTTACGGGGGTTTGCAGCTTCAGCATGAAGCACCGTATCAGCCTGCGAAACCGCTAGGTCCGAATCTGCGATCTGGTAAGCAAAGGCATCTCACTGATATCCACTACATGAAAAGTCAAATACCGAAAAGCAAACTTAGAAGATCCAAGGGCGGAATCTCCGGGTTTGGCAGCTTTGGGTTAGTATAGATACGAGGCATGATTTGGTTGAGAAATTGTGCAATGAGAATCAGATTCACAAAGTTGCCGAACACTGTAATTTCCAAACAGAAAAAGACATGTATGATTAGGAAGGAAAGAATTGAATGCAAAATGTTTCTGTAATTGCAGCAGGACCGAAGGTGCGCTCGAATCCAAACTTGTCCTCCGTCACCTCGTCGTGAGGGGTAAGGCGAAGCGACCGAGGCTCGATGCCCGCATCGCAAAAAGTAATACTCACTCAATTGACCCCTACCAGATTGGAGATGAGGAGAAATGCTAACGGTATAGTCGCTGTTCCCGGTGCCAAGAACTAAATTTGGAGTTTGCTCTTGCGCGCCACAGCCATACATAAACATTCTGAGCTGAGCAGCAAGTACTTACGCCTTTAACACCACAGGTCTATCGTTACTGTATCTTCTTGTGAATAATGTGCAGTTCGTATCGGGATGCACTTTTCGACAATATTTACCTAATTCCACCCTGTGTATTGTCTCGCAAGGCGAATGAGGACTGGAGCAATTGGATACAACTGGCTGTGCATTGTATTTGGAAATATTTGAAATATTCTTCGTCAGCTTGAGCTGACGGGAAATTGAAAATTTCAAGACTTGATACGAGTCAAGTAATAATTCTTGCATTATGCTCAAGCCCATGAATGGTTATATCAAGCTCCCTTCTAGCAGACGGCCCACCAGCAGTAGAGTGTCCCCAATCACTTGCTCTGCCAACTAGCTTCATTCTCTAGACTTCCGTGACCAGCCCTCAATCATCAAAAATTTATGGTCATTCCGGAAAGCATTCTAATGTAAAGCCTGAATGGCAGATATTTTTTCGCTTTGGATGGTTGAGTACCGGTACAACAGGGTGGCTGGGAAGGGCTGGGAAGAGCGGCAGACGGTGAATGCGTGACTAGCAAAAGACTCAAAGCTGCGGTGAATGTGAATCCGTTCCATCTAGGGAAATATTCTGTGCTGATATTATCTCATTTCTAAACAACTTTTACCAGAGCTAGGCAAGCTCAGTTCAGCAGGCAGCCAGCAAGTGGTCCCCAACATGTATCTTGATATGGCAGGGAATCATATTTCTGGAGACTCTTCTTGCCACTTCAGAGAGTCTGGGTCATATCCATCCCTTCTCCTACTCCTTATCATTCTGACGAAGGGCACTTGCCTACTGCAACAGCTTAATCGCCTTTATCGGCAACAGCCCACAAGCCACCATCACACCGACCGTTTCCCGACCGTACCCAAAACGCCATCTGTTTCCTTGCAACTTCACCTACAGACTTGAAGCTCTTCCTAAGAGATTCTTACTTTTTAAAACCATTTGCCAGCGATTCAAACACTGTGACTTGAAGCAAGTCACCTCGCTGACTCTACTTTATTATCAAAGCACAAACCTTACGTCTATGAACCTACCGCAACTCAGGTATATTTCTCTAATTCTTTTCCAAAACATTTTCAAGCAACACTTCTTGAAACACAAATAGTTCCATCCACCATCTGACCCCAATCATGTTTTACAACTTCATTCACAAACGGTGGTCGAATCAGCTGACATGACCGAGGGCAAGTCCACGCACTTGCCCTCAAGATTGTGTCAAGCTGAGGTCTCTGATCTTTCAGATTACTTTTCCGAAAATTGGAAACAGCTCCGCATGGCCAAATATTTTCATCATCAGGCATCTTTCATCTTCTCATCCATCCTTGAACCAAGCAAAAAACCACCTTCAGCTTCATCAAAAAACCTATCATGTTCGTCTTCAGGCCAAGACCCGAGGAGGCGAGAGGCCTCAAAGATATACATCTCCTCTGTCTGAAAGGAGACCGTGATGGGCTCTTGAAATTGTTGCCAGACCCCAGGGCGGTAGAAGCTCTCACAAAGACTGGAGAAACACCACTCATGCTAGCAGCCCTCATGGGTCATGTCGAGATCGTGGCCATCCTTCGACAACATCAAGCGTCACTAGGCGCTACAAATGATTGTGGCAGGAATGCCTTGTGTTATACAGCTGATGACATTTTCAATGATCTTCGACGAAAAAGTTTCTCGGATCAATTCATTGAGACAGATACAGAGGGGGCAAAGCTGCGGCGATTCTTGATTGCCGAAGCCTTACAAAACCCTGGCCAAGAGAAGCCACAACATCACCGGAACAGCGACCACTCCACCGAAACAACAATTTTTATAAGAAATCAAAATAGCATCGAGATGTTTCGCAGGGTGACCAACGTTCGAATCCCACGGAGTCGTGTGCATCATAAACAAAGCCTCCGAAAGGGTCAAAAGAGCACGACGTCCAAAAACTTCGCGGCCATTAAGGCACCAGGCGATATATATCCAAGAGCCTATGCTGTTTCCGGCTGGGCAAAGCCGAAACCTGCGAAGTACCCAGACCTACTAGATGGTTACCGGTGGACCCAACTCGCACTGGCAGTTGCCCGCACTATCGGCTTTCATTTCAAACGCCACAGACTAGACATGGGAGGGGAGTCAGGCACAGTGAAAGAGAAAAAAATAGGGAGATTCTTTGCGAGCCATGCAGAGATTCAAGTTGCAACATGGTATTGCGTTGAGCTCTTGGTTGCTCATGGGTTAAAACCAGTTGCATCGAGAACATTTCTGTCTCGGCACTTGACCGATCTCTCGCATGCCAATCTTGGAAATGCCAGGCGTGCGATTATCGACATGACCAAGCCGCCATGCAAAAGCTGTGGCTTATATCTACGACTTTTGAGCAGAATGACCGGAATTGTTTTCGAGGTACACCACCAAAAAACTGCTGAGCGAATCCCTGACGAAGTGGTCAATCGTAGCTATGACCTTTGTCCATCAGAAGGGCTTGCAGAGTCAGTCGATGGAGGCAGCGAAGCAGGCTGGTCTGATGATGGCATGGATGAGAATGCTATGACGGGTTGCGATGACCGTGTCATGGATGACTGTGACGATGACCATGTTATGGAAGACTGTGACGATGACCGTGTCATGGAAGACTGTGGCGATGACCGTGTCATGGAAGACTGTGGCGATGACATCGTGGAGGACTGCGGCAACGATGATGCTGATGGCGATCGTTGCGCCAATTCTCAAACTGAGCGCAATGATATCGAAGCCTCGCCCACCCCGTCAGATTATCAATACTTGACGTTGGGAACGCCATTGTTGTCACCTTTACGACAGAGAGCAACATCAGAAGCATCTTCAGTTACGATTGTGGAATCCCTTGGGCCTGACGATCGAGAATTGGAGGTCGAAGGTGTCGATAAGATAAACGTTGAGTATCCTCTCATAATATTATTCTCTGAATCAATAGCTCATAAATCCTTTAGTCTACATTTTACGGTCGCTCTCCAAGCACAAGACGCCCTAGAGCCAGCCCTGGCCTGATACGAAACACATTCCCGAGATCACTAGAAGATCCAATTAAAGTACCGGCATCTCCTAGAGAAATGGCGAGTGCCACAGGCGAACAACAAACGAACGGAGACGAACCTTCACACTTAAAGCGAAATCAACTAAAGATGAGCGATCGCGAGAGACGAGGCGCCTCAAGTATCGAGAAAGAAGCGCAGGAGCCATTTCTGAATATTGCACCAAAGGGACGAAGAACGAGTGGTGCCACTTGCGCAAGGAAGCAACCAAGTTCTCAGCTCGTCTTATCTAGTCCAGGCAGATCGACAAGAGCTAACAAGCAAGTGGCAGGAAGTACGGTCGAGAAGAACCCATACTTCGGCGTGCATCCAGAGATCCTAGCAGCTTTTGGAATCCCCGGTTCTCGGTTTATCTAATCTAAGTAATACCCACCCAATAAGACACGAATAGAGATAAATTAAAAGTCCAAGTCGCGCTCCAATAACAGCCATTTTGCACTACCAAAGCCGCCATAAAACAGCTCCATTTATGAAACTCGATTGTGCGTGGATTGATGCGAGCCATTGATGCTGCTCGCTATGCGCACCCCGGCGATGTTGGTTCAGCTTTCCTACGGCCGAAAGCAGTATGTGGTTGCTGTTGTGTTACCTGGCATGGGTCTTCTGTATCGGTACAGTACTCGTGTATTTATGGCATATCGAAGTATTAGCAACTCTATTACCGTCTTTGTGATAGGCTCTTCAGGCGGTAAAAATTTGGTGTGAGACGAGATGAGCATGTCGTTCTACGTTGCAGTACCAAGCACAAGCAGAGCAACTTATCGGCAGGCACTCCTCTCTTCTTTGTATGTAATTAGTGGAGGGGAAATGAAGCAGCAATTCGAGAAGGATGTATTTCAACTGCTTGCATGGTGGATTGGTACCAAAGCTCATGATATTACACTTCAAATCATTTAAATAAAGTTATCAAGACAAGCAAAACCATAATTTCTGCTTATAATTTATGGAGACTAAATAGTATAAGCTATATGTCAGCAAATGACGGACTCCCGAAGTCGCCAAGACGACTATTTTGTGCTAAGTTTTGATGCTTATCTTGCTGCAGATACTCGCGGCCAATCAGAGACTGGCCGGATGGGTAAGAGACACGCTTTTTGCCTCCTAGAAGATCCCCCCCATTGTCGTTGATTGACCGATAATGACATGGAGCCACGGGTCGTGCACCCGAACTCGGCTAGTAACTCCGCTTTTGTCGCTATGTGCTCACTGCTGCTGCCGCTGCTGCTGCACGCAATTAATAATGACTCCTTCGGCAGAGATGCAACACAACCGACAGAACCTGTCGGCCTGGCTGACACCTGTGATCATGCACGAGTTCTTTCTTTTTCTATCTTCTTCTTCTGCTGCTGCTTTCTCCTCGCCTATCCCTTGGACTTAGCCCGCGCGCGGAAAGGACGACACATTTTCAGCTGCAAGTGGTTTTTTGCGTGAACCCTGTCGTCCAAATCTAGGTTCTAAAAAGAAAAAAAGAAAAAGAAAAGATGGAGCCCCCAGCAACGGACAAGGCCCTCAGCGCGCACGATGGCGGCGACACGTCTCCGATCGTCGTGGAAGACGACGACAATGACAATGTCGAGCTCACGGGCGCCGAAAAGGCCCTGGAGCGGCGTCTGCGCCTCAAGGTCGACCTGCGCCTGTGCACCATTGCGGGGATCCTCTGCTCGCTCAACCTGCTCGACTCGGGCGTCCTGGGCTCGGCCTCGGTCACGTCCATGATTGACGACCTGGAGCTGTACGGCAACCGGTACAGCGTCAGCATCTTTGTCTTTACCATTGCCTCGATTGCCCTGCAGCTGCCGTCCACCATTGCCATCCGCACCTTTGGACCGAGGCTCTGGCTCGCCGGCATCACGTTTCTGTTTGGCCTCATCACCATGTGCTCGGCCTTTGTGACGACGTGGAAGCAGATGATTGCGCTGCGTGTGCTGTTGGGTTTCGCCATGAGCGGGATCTATCCCGGATTGACGTATTTGATCTCGACGTGGTATCCCCGGAAAGAGCAGCAGACGCGATTCGCATTTCTGCAATCTGGCGAAGTCATTATCCTCGCAACTGGCAGCATTGTCAACTACGGCCTCAACACGCTAGACGGACGTGGAGGATTGGCCGGCTGGAGGTACATGTTCCTTGTGCAGGGCCTCATCAGTATGGTGATTGGCGTAATCACGTACTTTTGGATGGTCGACTTTCCCGAGCAAGCTCACAAGTCCATCTGGTTCTTGACAGAGGAAGAGCAGCGCCTGGCAGTGCAACGCATCAACAGAGACCGCAAGGATGTGGAAATTGAGCAATTTGCTTGGGCCAAGGTGTTGGTGCACGCGAGAGACCCCAAAGTATACGCCTTTGCTGTCTTGTTCTTCCTCCTCAACCTCGTCTCCACATCATTGTCTTATTTTCTGCCCATCATTCTGCAGAGTGGCATGGGCTTTGACGAAAATCAGGCAATCTTGCTCTCTGCGCCGCCATACTATTATGCCGTGATTCCAGTCATATTGTCCTCCATCGTGGGAGACAAGTTCCGCTTGCGTGGGCCTGTCATTGTGTTCAATTGTCTTTGCTTGATTGCTGGCTTCGTCATGCTGGGATTTGCAAGCCAGGTGAGTGTGGTCAACCCGAGAAATAGCATTGAGTAAAACTGACATTGGGTCTAGGTTACTGTACGATATGTTGGCTGTTTCCTGGCTACGGGTGCCTACATATCCAACTGGGCCGCATTGAATGCATACCAGGCGAACAATGTTGTTGGGCAATGGAAGCGCGTCTTCACTGCAGCCGCAGTAACGGCAATGAACGGAGCCGGAGGCATTGCCGGTAGCTTCATTGTTAGGAATAATGAAGCACCGCGCTACATCACGGCCGTGTGGGTTTCCATCGGCTCGCATATCCTCATGATCGTACTCGTGGCTGGACTATCTGTTTTCTTCTTGGCCCAGAACCGGGCCGCACGGGTTGGTAAGCAGACGCTGGAGAACGTGCAAGGCTTCAGATACACCTTCTAGTTGGATCGACGGTTCTTCATGGCCTTTTCTCTCTTTGATAGCCAAGTTGGAGCACACAACCTCGGATCAATTCAGCCCTGTGAAACAACCCCGTAAGCACTTGAGTATGCCAGTGGACCAATGCCCTGTATCTAGCCCTCTGCAGAACCGTTGATTGGATTCTCATGACCCCGCAACGGAAGCGACGTCCGTTTGTAGGCAAGTTGGTGGGGAAGATTGATAGAGAGAGGCTCGAATAACATACGTTGCATACTAATGGCGTAGAATCATTGACTGGGCGCCCGTCTACTATTTAAAGCCTTCTGTAACTGCCGGTTACTCGACATGTGGGGTTTCTACTTTCGAGACAAGTAATAGAGTTCGAGAACAGCAATGACTAGTCAATACATCTATGCCGGCCTGGCCGTGTTCGTCCTCTTGCTCGTGATCCGTTCACGCCGACCAAGTCGCAGCAGCTTGCCCTTGCCACCAGGGCCTCCCGGGGTCCCTCTCATCGGAAATGTCCTGCAGACGCCCAAGGAGACGCCATGGGTTCATTATTACGAATGGAGCAAGAAATACGGTCCCGTCATGTATCTCAACATGGCCGGCCAGCCCTTGATCATTATCAATAGTTTGAAAGCTGCTCAGGATCTGCTCTCCCGGCGAGGAGCGCACTACTCGGACCGGCCTCATCTCGTTGTCGCCGGCGACCTCGTGACCAAGGGCCTGCATATACTGCTCCGTCACTACGATGCGCGGTACCGCCTACACCAGCGCCTGCACTCGCCCGTCGTCACACCTGGCGCGGCCATCAACTACCGGCCACTGATGGAGCTCGAGTCGAGGCAGCTGATTCATGATATTCTGACCAATAGCGACAAGGACGGCAGCAAAGGCATCGATTGGGGCCACTGGTTTGAGCGGGCAATGTGCAGTACAGTCTATGTGAGTCCCGAATCCACGCCAATAAGATTACAGAACCAAAGAGAACCCTCGAGGCTGACATTTTGGGGGTACCAACCAAGGCTCTGGTATATGGCTATCGGCTCAAAACGGGCCACGAGGAATCCATCACGACGGCAAAGTACGTACAAGCCCAGGCCGTCAAAATCATGCAGCCTGGGCGGTACCTCGTCGATGCCTTCCCGTCACTAAACCATCTGCCGGGGCCCCTGGCACCCTGGAAGGCCGAGGCCGAGGCGCTCTGGCAGCTCGAGGTGAACCTGCACCTCGAAAACCTGCGCCGGGGTCGCGAGAGCCCCGCGTGGAACATTGCCACACATTTGTCCCAGAGCGCCGAAGCCGTCGACATGGCCCCCGAGGAGCTGGCGTTCAACGTGGGCACGCTAGCCGACGCGGCCCTCGACACGTCGAGCATGACGCTCAACTGGCTCGTCGTGGCCTGGCTCGCCGAGGGGGCGGCCGCGGCGGGGACGGCAAAAGTATGACCGGCTGGGTCGCCCGCGCGCAGCGCGTCCTCGATGACGTCGTGGGCCGGGACCGCATGCCGCAGTTTGACGACCAGCCGCGCCTCGCGTACATCATGGCAGTGGTGCACGAGCTCATGCGCTGGCGGCCCACCATTGCCGGAGGTATTCCCCATCGGTACACGGGTGCCGCCGACGATGACTTCTGCGGTCACCGCATCCCCGCCGGCGCCTTTGTCATTGCCAACCACTGGGGTATCGCGCGGGACGAGTCCGTGTACGGGCCCAATGTCGAGAGCTTTGTCCCTGAGCGGTGGCTGCCCGATGCTGATGAGGAAGTGGACGTCAAGACCAATAATGGTGTCAAGGAGCTCTACAGCACCGTGTTTGGTTACGGCCGCCGGGTTTGTGTTGGCCAGCATGTGGCGCGACAAATGTAAGTAGACAAAATCTGTGGCATCCTTAACTTTTTCATGTTTTTCTCGAAGAGTCTATGTATAAGATTTCCCGGTCCCGTAATTTTGTCTCGGGAAATACCTGCCGGGCTGGTAACGGTAGCTCGAGCACTTGGTGGAAATTTCTATATAAACATGAAAGAATTGAGAAGCTAACACATTCCGACTCACTAGTCTATTCATGACGGTCGCGAGAGTCTTGTGGGCTTTTGATGTCGAATCGGCGGTCGACGGCGAAACGGGAGAACAAATCGTAATTGATCCGCTGGCCGTCACACCGGGTCTTTCGATCAAGCCTAGACCGTTCAATGCCATTTTCCGCCCTCGGGGCTCCTGGGTTCGGAGTCTGATCGAGAAAGAAGGCAACACACATTCAGCTGATATTGATGCAATACTTGACCAGATTGCCGTGGAGAGGTCAGGGAAGTAGAAAAAAGACGGCGGGATTGCAACCTCTCAAGCCCAATGTACGACAAGAGAGGTCAACGAGTATCAATGACAAGGCTATTGGTGTCGAGTTTGATAACGGAAATATCTGAAACTAGATCTTTCGCTCAGCTATCCAAATTCTATAAAAAGCAAAACGCGAACACGAGCCTAAATGGAGTCTTTGGAGAAACCCTACTCTCGTCATGAGATTCACTGGTTCCGCCTGTGCGTGATTGTCGTCGGCGGCAATGAGCACCATACATTCTGAGCCATGCCTTTACCGATTGAACCTTCTACCAATGATAATGAAACCCCGAGTTTACGGAGACTGTCGTGTATTCGGGATTCCGGGGACGCTCCGCATCGATCCCATGGCAGAGTCGTGAGTTTGGCCAGGTTAGCTGAAAAGTCTTCCAGAACCGATCACCAGCTGAAATTCTCATTGTGCCACCAGACTTCTCTTCCCTTCTTGACCCATGTCCCAACATGGCCTCTCAGCTCTCTAGCCATGCCCTCGGACCCGCAAACGAATACAGCCACACGGTCCTCTTGGCCCTTTCTGAAGAATTCATCGACTATCCGCTGAAAGTCGGGCCGCCTGGAACTGCGCTGAGAAGGTCTCCTGTTTCGCTCGCGGCGGGGAAGCTGTTCCATTTCGACATCGCCGGACCCTCCATTCGAGCTAGACTCAAACATCTCGCCAGTTAGGAAAAGCTGGACTCGCTCGTCTTCCAAAATGCTCTTCTCGGTGTTGAGAGTCGCCCAAGTAGCCTCACCAGGGGTGCGGAGCGCCCAGATTACATCAACACGTGCCGTGGTTTCGGTTGTCTGGACTCGATGTTAGTACCGGACTTGCAAAAGTTTGAAACTAGCATTTCCGCAACAACTGGAATATCAGAGAACAGACTCGCCAAGTGTGGAGGCAATGCGCTAGATCATGAGGGTAGAACTCACTATTGCTACTTGTTAGCATTCTTGCATTCCAAAAGCGTCTGTTAGACTAGAGGAGAAGGGTGTTTTCCTACCGAAATATTGGAACAACGGCAGGATGTAGGTGGCGCCCACACCTCCGGCAACCAGAAGGACTCGATCAGCCTGGAAATTGCCCAAGCAATACCGGCTACTACCATAAGGCCCTTCGATGCTCAACGGTACTTTACTTCCCGAAGAACTAAGATTGGCAAGGTTGATGAATGCTCGACTCATCGGCCCTTTTAATTGACGGGCTACCAGCGTCAGTTCTTGGCTGTTTTCGTTTACCGACGCCACCGTGAACGGATTGAACATGAACTCGTAAAGCATCTTCAAAGAGCCTGAGCGAGAAGCGGCCGGGATACTAAGGTACACATGCGAAGCAGGAAAATCGACAAAGCGAGAGATGAATTTCTCGGGCACTTTGGAAACGATCTTGACCAGATTGGTTCCGGGGATGAGCTCAAGAGTCGCGGCAGCTGTAGTCGTGGTGAATTTCCTGGCTGCCAGGTCGACTAGGAATACCACCAATGATTGAATCATATAAGCCCTGGCATGATGCACGTGAAAGTATATCATTGGCGGCAGTGCCAACGCAACGAGCAGGTGAGTGATGAAAAACATTCTGTACGAATAGGTTCGTATCAAACCAAATGCCGTTGTCGTCAATGCCGTCATACCAAAAAGGGCCAATACGCCGAGGATGACAACTTTGGAAGATGTCAAACGTTGCATCAACACACCAGTCTGGATATAATAGTTGGTATAGAATGCTCCGTGAAGACATAGCAGTAGGTAGATGATGCGACCTATGACTCGATGCCATCGGTTGACTTCTTCATGAGAAGAGCGGAGAGCGTAAGCCACTGGATTGACGTATTTGAGTGAAAGCAGGTACTGAATAGGGAACTGAGCTGCTGCAACGGCACCAAAACGCTTGGTGAGATGGAAATAGTCTAATCAGAGTCAGCCAACAGCACGCGATGCAGGATGTAATGTAGCAGCCCAATGGAATAGACTATCGACCATATTGAATAACAATATTTGTCGGCTTACATCCGCATAATAAGCCCAGTGTTCTAGAAAGATATTCTCACCTCTGCCTGTGCCTTGAACACAGAGAAATAAGAGCCAGACAGTGTATACCGAGCCAAAGATGAGAGTGTCCCGCCGACCCCAATTCTGGCCGGCAAAGACGACATCGTCGCCGAGCCACCAGGTGGTCTTCCTCAGAGTCGCAGCCGGAGACGTCGACGACTCGTTGCTTCTTTTATACTTGGATACCGGGGAGCCAGGGACTTGGTCGTACTTTTGATTTCTTGCCGATATCTTGAGCGAGACCCACGACGCGAACCGAACAAGCAGGAAGATGACCACCGGGACCAGTGCAGACAGCTGGGAGTATCCGGCATGACGGTCAAGCGAGAGGCGGCGCTCCTGCTTCTCGGCCTTGGTGAGCTCCAGAAACTCATAGGGCCAAGCCATCTTCTCAATGTATAGTAGTGAGATCCGGTACCGGTTAAATGGAGCCTCCACACGGGTCGGTGAGCAGGGCGCGGGTGTGGAACAGTGGTAACCGGGTTTCCAGAGGACCGCCAAGGACGGGGGCAATCAGACGGAAGAGACGGTCCGCGCGCACCAATTGCCGAGCTACACCACGAGGCAACTCTTTTCGTCCCGTCCGTGAACGAATGCAGCCAGCGATGGTGGTACGATCGAATGCCGCGCGCGTGATGGTGAGAGGTCAGTCAATCAACTTGACATTGACCACGGATTTGGCAATGCCACGTCTTTCCCTCCCCCTTGCTGACCACTTTGTTTGACTGAAACGCGGCCTCATCTGAAGTGAGATGCCCGGCGCCAGCTTTGGGCCAGGGGTGGCACAGACCAGGGAGACGCCATGGTGGATAGGTATCTTTTTTTTTTCCTAGTTGCTTTTCAGCGGGTTGCGCCGACTTTTGATTCCAAGCACAACTTGAGCCTCAACAACTTCTTCAAGCACGAGAATGTTTGTTTGAGAAGAAATTGATGTAAGAAGAAATGCAACTAGGTCCGGATCTTTTATGGTGAATTTCGACTAGGATGTTATTGAAGCCTTGTGATGAAATGGGCCCATTGGCATCGTTCGATTCATCATGGTTGGCTATCGCATCGAAGCAATATCTTTATCCAGACTCTAGGCACTTTACAGGGGGTCCTAGCCACCACACCCAACCGCTGGACCTGAACCCACAGCAACTCAGTACCTAGCCGACCATCGCGTGGAATGCGGGGGATGCAGGGCCCTTCACTCCTGCTAATCTTACGCGTCTAGATGATATGCAAGCCACCAAACGTTGCGAAAGTGATCTCGGGATCCTTTCAAGTCTCTACTACTGTGTACGCCAGCTCTGGCCCTCTAGGTAGATAGATTGGCAACCCTCATGTTGATTGAGCCGCAGGCTCCGCTGTAATGACTTAGCGAGACCGGCCCCTATCCGAATCGGTCGCGGCGGCGCATTCTTCTAGTAAGCGGCTCAAGTAAACGATGCCAAGCACAAGCATTGAAACAACATCTCTGCGGTTTCCACCGACGACACGAAGTCCCGACGCATCGGATTGATCATTTCACATTCTCTGCTACCAATAAGCTTCTATTTGGGCCCTCAAAAAGAAGCAGAGTGGGCAGCACTACCGGCATAACATATCCGTCAATGACGAAAGATCCTGTATGGCAAAGATACACTTGGATCATGGATGTCTTTTGCAAACAGTTGATGGTTGGTCTAGAGGATCACGACTGCAACAAGCTCAAGAGCCAACACCGAGATGGTTTCTCTCCTATCTGCACGCCTGAAAGAAGGGCCTGTGATCTGAGTGCTCTCTCCTCTCTGCAAAACGTTGAAACTAAAACGACAAATCTTTGGGCTACCGTAAAATAATGTCCGCATCCTACCAGCCTATGCACCCCCGGTCCTTGACTATTTCGATCCACCAACCCACTCATTGATGATCTGTACAAGGGGGTCATCCGGCAATGTGCCACAACTCGTCATGTACGTCCAACCAAGCTGTGGCATCTCATGGCGTTGAGCCATATATCTCATAGTAGAAATACGGTTGGGAAGCCATCTCCCCTTGCCTCAGTCTTCTGCCTTCTCTCATTTCCAACCGTACAGTCCTTCTTTTCTTACACGCCACTCGTTGGCATACCAATCAGTCGCTCTCTTTGATTTTTATTACTTACCCAGGTATTTCTTTATTCCTTCTCTCACTTCTTTACAATGGCTGCTCTCCTGGCTGGTCTCCTGGCGACAGCCTCTTTTGTTCTTCCCGCTACAGCACAACTGTCAGGAACAGTCGGACCTACCACATCCACCTCTGCAAAGGCAGCCACCAAGGTTTGCAACATCTTGGACTATGGCGGTGTCGCCAGCGCAACCACCGACAATGGCGCTGCTATCCAGTCCGCCTGGGACGCCTGCAAGAGTGGTGGTCAGGTCTACATCCCCGAGGGAGACTATGGCATGGCTACCTGGGTCACGCTCAAGAGCGGAACGGGAGTCTCGATCAACATTGAGGGCACAATCTATCGCACGGGAACCGACGGCGGCAACATGATCATGATTCGGGACAGCAGCGACGTCGAGGTCTACTCGGCGACTTCCAAGGGAGCCATGCAGGGTTACGGATACGAGTTTCACTCCCAGGACACCTATGGCCCACGTCTTTTGCGTTTCTACAAGTGCACTGACTTTTCTGTCCACGATCTCATCCTCGTTGACTGTAAGTTGTCCCTTTTGGAAATTGCAATACGCACCACTGACACTCGCTCAAGCTCCTGCTTTTCACTTGTCTCTCGACACTTGCACCAATGGTGAATTGTACAACATGATTATTCGTGGTGCTAACGAGGGTGGTCTGGACGGAATCGATGTCTGGAGCACCAACATTTGGATTCACGATATTGAGGTGACCAACAAGGACGAGTGCGTCACAGTCAAGAGCCCTGCCGATCACATTCTGGTTGAGCAGGTCCACTGCAACTGGTCCGGTGGTTGTGCCATGGGATCCCTCGGTTCCGGCGTTGGTAAGTAAAAAGTCTCACTCAAATTCAAATAGCATGGCACTAATATAACAACAGCTGTCCACGATATTGAATACCGCAACATCTACACCCACCACGCCAACCAGATGTACATGATCAAGTCCAACGGCGGAGATGGAGACGTTTACAACGTGGCTTTCAACAACTTCATGGGCCACAGCAACGCCTACACCCTCGACTTTGACACGGCCTGGAGCAGCATGTCGGCCGTCGACGGCGACGGCATCACCTACTCCAACATTAGCTTCAGCAACTGGAAGGGCACCGCCTCCAACGGCGTGCAGCGCGGCCCCGTCAAGCTCAACTGCCCGTCCAAGGTGCCCTGCACCGACATCACCGTCGAGGACTTTGCCGTGTGGACCGAGTCGGGCAGCAGCGTGCTCTACGGCTGCCAAAACGCCTACGGCTCGGGCGTCTGCCTCAACGACGGCAGCTCCCACACGGCCTACACCACCACCCAGACCGTCACCACGGTCGCCGGCTACTCGTACTCGACCATGGCCGGCGAGCTGACCGCCGGACTGGGCCTCACCGCCTCGATTGCCATCCCCACCATGCCCGCGTCCTTTTACCCCGGCCTCCAGCCCATCAGCGCCATTCTCAACGGCGCCGCCGGCGGTTCCGCCTCGGCAGCCGAGGCCGTGGCCGCCTCCACCACGGCCAGCAGCTCCGCCGCCGTCAAGACGTCTTCCGCTGCCTCATCCTCGTCCTCCTCTGCCAAGTCCTCTTCTTCGACAACCAAGGCGGCCAAGACCTCCAAGACCACTGGCAGCAAAGTCGGCGCCGAGGCCGTCTCCACGTCATCCAGCAGCGCCCCCTCGGTCGGCATCACCTCGTCGGCCCCTGCCCCGATCGTGACCTCTGTCGCCAGCAGCAGCAGCAGCAGCGCCCCTGCTGTTTCGAGCTCGGCATCTGCTCACAAGGGATGCAAGCGCTCTGCTAAATTCCGTGCCTAGATCCGTGAGGACATGTCCCTTTTTCAGGATATGGGAGGAGTACAAAGTTTCTTGTAAATACTTTTTTGAGAAGAGATAAAATAGCCCGCGCTGCCACTTTGACACTGGGTTGGATCGCCAATCAGCGATAATTACAAAATAATCGTTGTCTGCCAATGAGTGCAATCTTGAGTCACACATCGCATGTGAGTGCTCAGGAAGTGACATCTTGGAAAGTGAAAATTTGAAAGTTCGTAGTAGTATTTTCCAAGGCATGGAGCATTTATTTAGTGCCTGCTCGAGGAGTTACCCAAGTTTATCAGTTGCGCAAGTAAGGCACATTCAGGTGGTTGAACTGAAATTGAACAAATGTTCTTGTAAATAATTACCTATTGCATAAATCACTACATATTATGAGGGAAGGAAAAGTAGGGTAACATGACACGGATACATCCTGACTTACTGTACATGCCCACCCAAAATGAAAGAAAAGAGCGAAAAGATAGGAACAGAGAGAGCGAAGAGAAAAATTTCTTTTGAAGAGCCGTTGAAAATGTTGTACCCTCCTCTGGTATCGTCAAACGTGGCAGAGACAGAGTGGTTATATACGTGAGTACAAATTAGACAAGGGATGCAATCAGCCCGGCACGACCCACCGCACACCTGGCAGCATCGGCAGTGACAATGTTTTGCGCAATCGTTGCGATGCCCAAATCAGTGCCTATCAGGCTGCCAGTAATTCCGTCTGGCAGGACAGTGAAGTAGAAGGTGCTCCCGGATACGGAGTCGGTGGCGAACAGGGTGCCTGTCACGCCAACCTGTCCAACCAGACCATTGTCGGTCGAGTAGACCGACTGCCAGTTTCTTGTGGTGGCTCCCAGCAGCAACGGAGTGATGTCCGGGAATAAAGCTGGTTCTGACCAAACTTTGGTGCTTCGATCAAATCTCTCCAGATAATTTGTCCTCACGGGCAACAAGCCACCCGTAGTGGACCATCCGACGCCGTAAAGAGCATTGTTACCGGTACCCGGGACATATGTCCAATCCCCTACCGTGTGCGCTGGTGTATTCGGTGTGACACCAGATCCAACGATTCTGTTGACTGTGGTTGTGCCGGGGAACAAATTGACTTGCGTCCAGCGTGTGTTTGTCGCGTCTAGCAGCCAATACTGGGCGTTCTCGTCAATCACACCAGCAACTGCATTGGCAGTCAGATTAAGCGATCCCAAGTCTGTATAGCTACCGTTGCTCGGCGAGATACGGATGAGTCGAGAGGGAGCTGCACCCATAGCGGCGTAGAGGAGGCCATCCGCAAAATTGTAGCCCATCGCATTGATGGGATTACCATTACCGACGGCAGGATTGACCGTTGTGAAAGTGGCTACAGATAGAAGCCCAAGGAGAGACAGCGAAAAGTCTGCGCGTATCAGAGCATTGTTATCAATGTAGTAGGCAGGAGGATTTGTGCCACAAGCTGGAGCTGTAACTACCGCCGTGGTCGTCGGTATGACCGTGGAGATGATGGAACTGAGAGTGGTGCCCACTCCGGTACTGATACTGACGTCAAGGGTGACACTGGTGCTCAATGTGACTGATAGAATGGTGCTTGTGGGGATGATGGAAGTGGCGATGCTGGTTAATGTAGTGTCAAGTCCGATTGATAGACTGGTGCTGATGCTTAGGATGCTGGTCGGTAAGGTAGTCAGGCTAATAATATCACTCGTTGAGATAGTAGCGATGACATCCGGGGTTGTGGTGGGAAGCAGCGTGCTTGTAATATCCAAGATACTGGATACCTCGCTGCCTAAGCTGGACAGGATACTACTTAGGGCGTCTGTGCCAGTCAGTGGTTCCGTCAAGCTGCTCGTGGGCAGAATGGTTCCAGTTACTGTGATGCTAGGACTGATAGTAACACTCTCAATAATGCTCGAAATCTCGCCCGTGGCATCTGACAAGACACTGCTGACATCTGAGAGGATACTGCTTAGAGGATTTGTAGGTGTAGGCAAAATAGTGGAAATTTCGCCAGTGACCTCTGACAAAAGGCTGCTAACATCTGAGAGGATACTGCTCAACGGATTTGTAGGCGTAGGCAAAATAGTGGAAATTTCGCCAGTGACCTCTGACAAAAGGCTGCTAACATCTGAGAGGATACTGCTTAACGGATTTGTAGGCGTAGGCAGAATGTTCGTGAGATCAGACGTGGGCAAAAGAGAAGTTATAACACTGCTGATAATGGAAGTGGCGGTGCTCAATTGGCCATCGGTTCCGGTAGTCAAACCGATACTTGTTGACAAACTGAGGCTGGTTTCGACGACCGAAGACACGGTGCTGCTGATGACAGAGGTGGAGCTGCTCACCTCGCCGTCGGTTCCAGTAGATTCACTGACACTGGTAGTTACACTCAGGCCGGTAGTGAAGCTCGACGACGTACTGGCCGGCTCAGGGCTGGTCGGCTCAGGGCTGGTCGGCTCAGGGCTGGTCGGCTCAGGGCCGGTAATGGTCGAAGTAATGCTCGTTACATCGCCATCACTCTCTGTTGAAACGATGACAGTTGTTGCCTCAGTAATGCTTGCACTAGTCGTCTCCAGAGGGTTGGTAATAATCGACGTAATGCTAGTTACATCGCCATCACTCTCTGTCGAAACAATAACAGATGTTAGCTCGGTAACGCTTGCACTGATTGTTTCCAGAGGGCTGGTGATGATTGATGTAATGCTCGTTATATCGCCATCACTCTCTGTCGAAACGATGATAGTTGTTACCTCGGTAACACTTGCACTAATCGTCTCCAGGGGACTCGTTATGACAGATGTAATGCTGGTCAAGTCACCATCACTCTCTGTTGAGACGACGACCGTCGTTATCTCGGTAACACTTGCACTAATCGTCTCCAGGGGACTCGTTATGACTGATGTAATGCTGGTCAAATCACCATCACTCTCTGTTGAGACGATGACCGTTGTTATTTCAGTAAATTCTTCGCTCGTTGGTAAAGGGCTGGTTATAACCGAAGTAATAGTGGTTAGGTCACCATCACTTTCTGTCGAGATTATAATTGTTGTTGACTCGGTGAATCCTGGGCTCGTGGGCAGAGGGCTGGTTATGACCGATGTGATAGTGGTTAGGTCACCATCACTTTCCGTTGAGACGATGAGCGTTGTTGATGCAGTGAATCCTTCGCTGGTTGGTTGGGGGCTGGTTATTACCGACGTAATAGTGGTCAGGTCACCGTCACTTTCCGTTGAGACGATAAGCGTTGTTAATTCAGTGAAA